>NC_048588.1:31360981-31428481 GCF_013265735.2 Oncorhynchus mykiss
GAAGGCCTGGATATGGTTGTATAGGGAAAGGAAGGAAGGCCTAAATATGGTTGTATAGGGAAAGGAAGGAAGGCCTGGAAATGGAGGTATAGGGAAAGGAAGGGAGTATCTGTTTGTGTTTATGTTGGTCTGCACATGTTTGTCTACCCTACTCCTCACCTTCACCACATTAATCAGTACAGCATACACAGCTATACAACTGTCCATATGTAACAGCATGCACAGCTATACAACTGTCCATATGTAACAGCATGTACAGCTATCTAACTGTCCATATCATCTGTCTTTCCCCAGTATAACAGGTCATGACGTGAAACCCAGATCTACTCCATTAGAAGTGGGAAGGTATTGAGGATCCCGCAGGCTGTGTGTGTGTGTGGGTGTGTGTGTGTGTGTGTGTGTATCAGTGTGAATCATGTCTCTCTCTGGCCCTGTCATGTCCTGTCAGAGTCAGGCTGCGGGCGACAGCTCCGCCTCCAAGCAGGAAGTGAGCGAACGCTGGGTCCAATCATATCTCAGCTCGTGGTTGCAGGGAGATGGATGAGAAGTGGGCTAACAGAAACACCACCAATCATAAACAATCAAGCAGAAAGTTCAGGAAACTACACAGTGGCATGCAGGAACACAGACACACACTATCCCCACAATGTCACAGCAGGAGACAGTTATTGTGATCGACATTTAAGATATCATAACAATTGTGCGCCCTACAGGAAACATGTCAAACAGTCATCTCAAATCTGTGTGGATAGAAACCACTTGGACGGAGGAAAATGTTCATGAAATAACATGGTGATTTCTTTACCTTCCTCTGTGGTGCGAGCCGACCTGGACTCACTGTCCATGCCCTGGAACTCATTGAAGTAGGGCCGGACCTTGATCTCATAGACAATGCCTTTCTTAAGGTTGGAGAGGACCACACTGCGCTCAGAGGGGACCTTCACATCCTGGGTCTGCCAGGGTCCTGGGGAAAACATGCCAGATGTCTGCCTGTACAGAACTCTGTATCCCTGGATGAACTGAGACTGACGGTCCACCTGGGACAAAGACATGGGGAGAAGAGGGGTTAGCTTCACTCCCCTGTACAGGGTTCCTAGGAAATAAAACACATCTTCTCTTCAGATAGGACAGAGTTAAGAGGAAATAGATAAGGATCATGGTCATAGGTGTGCAGCACAGTACTCAGACACCAGAGTACATGAAACAATGTTGTTCAACAGATGTACGGTTTGGCCGGGGTAGGCCATCATTGTAAATAAGAATTTGTCCTTAAAACCTCTGAAGGATCGGACCCTTTTTTCCCCCAATTTTCGCATAAAATAACAAATCCAAATCTAAAGGCCATACTGTATAGTTTACAGCCCAGGCACAATTTAGATGTTGGCCACTAGATGGCAGCAGTGTAACGTTTTAGACTGATCCAATGAACCATTGCATTTATGTTCAATGTTTTGTATCAATACTGCCCAAATGTTCCTAATTGGTTTATTAATTGCTTTTATAGTTCATAACTGTGCACTCCTCAAACAATAGCATTATATTATGTCACTGTAATAGCTACTGTAAATTGGACAGTGCAGTTAGATTAAGAAGCTTTCTGACCATATCAGATATGTCTGTGTCCTGGGAAATGTTCTTGTTACTTACAACCTCATGCTAATCACATTAACCTACGTTAGCTCAACCGCCCCGAGGGGGACCCACCAATCCTGAGGTTAACTGACTTATAATAAATAATACAATGAAAAAATGATCCTCAGACTACACAGACCGACACAGAATTAGAAAACAAATCACATTTTGATAAACTCCTATATCTACTGGGTGAAATACCACAGCGTGCATCACAGCAGCAAGATTTGTGACCTGTTGCCACAAGAAAAGGGCAACTAGTAACAACAAATTCAATCCATATTTATGTTTACTTATTTTCCCTTTTGTACTTTAACTATTTTCACATAATATGACACTTGAAATGTCTGTATTCTTTTGGACCTTTTGTGAGTGTAATGTTTACTGTTAATATTTGTTGTTGTTTATTTCACTTTTGTTTATTATCTATTTCACTTGCTTTAGCAATGTAAGCAGACGTTTCCCATGCCAATAAAGACCCTTAAATTAAAATTGAACTGAGAGACGAGAAACACGGAATGACCTCCCTCTCTCTCAGCACACTGAGCACACAGCACCAAGGCCCTCCATACATATGCTTTAAGGAGCACAGCTATAAAAGCCCTACATATGGACGTCTCCCTTGTATTGTAAATACCAACTAGTGAAACCTAAGGCAGGGTCCCACAAGGCCAAGGACAAACATGTGAGTGTGAAGTGATCGGCTGTTGACTGTCATCCAACCCAGGGGAACTCTGGGAGAAGAATACACACCTGGGACAATGTAGACAAATCTGTCCAATTGAGGTGACAGACAGAGAGCCCAGAGGTGCGATAGTGCTCTCCCAGTCGATAAGGGTCCTTGGTTCTAAACTTGGGCCCATTTAGCCAGAGAGTGAAAAGTTGAATTTATGCAGAGGAAGGGGGGCATAACTCACAGTAATGGCTTGTTAACAGTGGGAGAAGTGAACGGGCCTTTCAAGTGGGATATTAAGCAGCTGTTTCAGCCTGTGTAGCCGGAGTAAATCAGCACAATGGATTCTGGGCTAGCGTGGTGTGTAACTTTCATTAATGGAATGATTTGGGAGTATAAAAGCCTTTCTGAGGGCGCACTATGTTTACTGAATGGACCCTGATTGATTAGGTGGCGCTGTTCTGTGTTGATTGTACACACACTCATAAAGAAATGCTTTAGTATTAAATTAGCCTGTTAGTCTGGGGGTAAGAACTTATTATTGGGGGGGGGCAATAAACACGTCACAGGGAAAACTGCTAATGTGGTTAATTTAGAAATGAAAGCAGCCACCCCATGTCACCATATGACATCTCCATGAATACCAGATATGGACTGATTTATAGTGAAGCAGAACATATCAACTGGGGCTAGTTAACGTAGGATGGAAGACCAATGAGGAAATAAAGTCATCCTTCAGGAAGAAGAGAGTGCATGTTTAAATGTCATGGTCTAATTGGGAGGTCTGACTGCAAGTTACTACTGCTGCATACCCTCAGACTGTAAGTTACTACTGCTGCATACCCTCAGACTGTAAGTTACTACTGCTGCATACCCTCAGACTGTAAGTTACTACTGCTGCATACCCTCAGACTGTAAGTTACTACTGCTGCATACCCTCAGACCATAAGTTACTACTGCTGCATACCCTCAGACTGTAAGTTACTACTGCTGCATACCCTCAAACTGTAAGTTACTACTGCTGCATACCCTCAGACTGTAAGTTACTACTGCTGCATACCCTCAGACTGTAAGTTACTACTGCTGCATACCCTCAGACTGTAAGTTACTACTGCTGCATACCCTCAGACTGTAAGTTACTACTGCTGCATACCCTCAGACTGTAAGTTACTACTGCTGCATACCCTCAGACTGTAAGTTACTACTGCTGCATACCCTCAGACTGTAAGTTACTACTGCTGCATACCCTCAGACTGTAAGTTACTACTGCTGCATACCCTCAGACTGAAAGTTACTACTGCTGCATACCCTCAAACTGTAAGTTACTACTGCTGCATACCCTCAGACTGTAAGTTAATACTGCTGCATACCCTCAGACTGTAAGTTACTACTGCTGCTTACCCTCAGACTGTAAGTTACTGCTGCTGCATACCCTCAGACTGTAAGTTACTACTGCTGCATACCCTCAGACTGTAAGTTACTACTGCTGCATACCCTCAGACTGTAAGTTACTACTGCTGCATACCCTCAGACCATAAGTTACTACTGCTGCATACCCTCAGACTGTAAGTTACTACTGCTGCATACCCTCAAACTGTAAGTTACTACTGCTGCATACCCTCAGACTGTAAGTTACTACTGCTGCATACCCTCAGACTGTAAGTTACTACTGCTGCATACCCTCAGACTGTAAGTTACTACTGCTGCATACCCTCAGACTGTAAGTTACTACTGCTGCATACCCTCAGACTGTAAGTTACTACTGCTGCATACCCCCAGACTGTAAGTTACTACTGCTGCATACCCTCAGACTGTAAGTTACTACTGCTGCATACCCTCAGACTGAAAGTTACTACTGCTGCATACCCTCAAACTGTAAGTTACTACTGCTGCATACCCTCAGACTGTAAGTTAATACTGCTGCATACCCTCAGACTGTAAGTTACTACTGCTGCTTACCCTCAGACTGTAAGTTACTGCTGCTGCATACCCTCAGACTGTAAGTTACTACTGCTGCATACCCTCAGACTGTAAGTTACTACTGCTGCATACCCTCAGACCATAAGTTACTACTGCTGCATACCCTCAGACTGTAAGTTACTACTGCTGAATACCCTCAGACCATAAGTTACTACTGCTGCTTACCCTCAGACTGTAAGTTACTACTGCTGCATACCCTCAGACTGTAAGTTACTACTGCTGCTTACCCTCAGACTGTAAGTTACTACTGCTGCATACCCTCAGACCATAAGTTACTACTGCTGCATACCCTCAGACTGTAAGTTACTACTGCTGCATACCCTCAGACTGTAAGTTACTACTGCTGCATACCCTCAGACTGTAAGTTACTACTGCTGCATACCCTCAGACCATAAGTTACTACTGCTGCATACCCTCAGACTGTAAGTTACTACTGCTGCATACCCTCAGACTGTAAGTTACTACTGCTGCATACCCTCAGACTGTAAGTTACTACTGCTGCATACCCTCAGACTGTAAGTTACTACTGCTGCATACCCTCAGACCATAAGTTACTACTGCTGCATACCCTCAGACTGTAAGTTACTACTGCTGCATACCCTCAGACTGTAAGTTACTACTGCTGCATACCCTCAGACTGTAATTTACTACTGCTGCATACCCTCAGACTGTAAGTTACTACTGCTGCATACCCTCAGACTGTAAGTTAGTACTGCTGCATACCCTCAGACTGTAAGTTACTACTGCTGCATACCCTCAGACTGAAAGTTACTACTGCTGCATACCCTCAAACTGTAAGTTACTACTGCTGCATACCCTCAGACTGTAAGTTAATACTGCTGCATACCCTCAGACTGTAAGTTACTACTGCTGCTTACCCTCAGACTGTAAGTTACTGCTGCTGCATACCCTCTGACTGTAAGTTACTACTGCTGCATACCCTCAGACTGTAAGTTACTACTGCTGCATACCCTCAGACTGTAAGTTACTACTGCTGCATACCCTCAGACTGTAAGTTACTACTGCTGCATACCCTCAGACCATAAGTTACTACTGCTGCATACCCTCAGACTGTAAGTTACTACTGCTGCATACCCTCAGACCATAAGTTACTACTGCTGCTTACCCTCAGACTGTAAGTTACTACTGCTGCATACCCTCAGACTGTAAGTTACTACTGCTGCATACCCTCAGACTGTAAGTTAATACTGCTGCATACCCTCAGACTGTAAGTTACTACTGCTGCATACCCTCAGACCATAAGTTACTACTGCTGCATACCCTCAGACTGTAAGTTACTACTGCTGCATACCCTCAGACTGTAAGTTACTACTGCTGCATACCCTCAGACTGTAAGTTACTACTGCTGCATACCCTCAGACTGTAAGTTACTACTGCTGCATACCCTCAGACTGTAAGTTAGTACTGCTGCATACCCTCAGACTGTAAGTTACTACTGCTGCATACCCTCAGACTGAAAGTTACTACTGCTGCATACCCTCAAACTGTAAGTTACTACTGCTGCATACCCTCAGACTGTAAGTTAATACTGCTGCATACCCTCAGACTGTAAGTTACTACCGCTGCTTACCCTCAGACTGTAAGTTACTGCTGCTGCATACCCTCTGACTGTAAGTTACTACTGCTGCATACCCTCAGACTGTAAGTTACTACTGCTGCATACCCTCAGACTGTAAGTTACTACTGCTGCATACCCTCAGACTGTAAGTTACTACTGCTGCATACCCTCAGACTGTAAGTTACTACTGCTGCATACCCTCAGACCATAAGTTACTACTGCTGCATACCCTCAGACTGTAAGTTACTACTGCTGCATACCCTCAGACCATAAGTTACTACTGCTGCTTACCCTCAGACTGTAAGTTACTACTGCTGCATACCCTCAGACTGTAAGTTACTACTGCTGCTTACCCTCAGACTGTAAGTTACTACTGCTGCATACCCTCAGACCATAAGTTACTACTGCTGCATACCCTCAGACCATAAGTTACTACTGCTGCTTACCCTCAGACTGTAAGTTACTACTGCTGCATACCCTCAGACCATAAGTTACTACTGCTGCTTACCCTCAGACTGTAAGTTACTACTGCTGCATACCCTCAGACTGTAAGTGGCGTGATTTCTCTCAATGATTCAGCCTCAGTCCAAATCGTGTTTCTAAATTAATTAAACAGTGTCCCTCTGGCAAATGTCCGTCCTTATGGTGGGGTCGATACAGACAGACTGTGCAATGTGTGTGCGTGTGTGTGTGTGTGTGTGTGTGCGTGCGTGTGCGTGTGTGCGTGTGCGTGCGGGTGTGCATGCGTGTGTGTGTGTGTGTGTGTATGTGTGTGTGTGTGTGTGTGTGCGGTTGGTAGGTAAGCTGGTTTGAGCTACACTCCAGAGAGGGAAGACCACAAACATGCCAAATATACACAATTAATGCCAATGCACTTGTTTCTATGCAAAGCCTTTGTCTTAATTCAAAATGAACCGAAGATAGATGGAAGATTGATGAGACCAGATGTCCCTGACACCTCTTTTGATGTTCGCTGTAGCTGTAACAAACCATTTGTCAACTGTTTGATGTTCGCTTACATGAAGAGTCAGCAACTATAATGTATCAAAGCTGTAGAGTATTTTCTTACATGAAAACACCAATAGGAGCCCTGAGGAACACCTTGCCAGCTTCAAAGAGTCAACATTCCTTTCATATCAACTCTAATGTACTAAAGGTTGGAAAATCAAAGACATGAAACAGCCCAGAGCATGCTGAGTTGCTTAAGTCAATTTTCGAGAATGAGGTTGGTGTAAATTAAAATAGATTTCCCATATTTCATCTTATACAGCAGAATAAAGGAACACACAGACACCTGGCAGAGCCGAATAGCAATAACTAACTGCAAAGTCTGCTGAATGGTTACGTCTGTGACAGGCAGGTGGATTCTCCAATCACAGTGTGACACTTACCGTCCAAGTGACCTGAATGGTGATGGGGCTCAGGACGACCGGGTTGTGCAGACGAACTATGACCTCCCCCAGCTCTTTCTGCACATGCCTGTGGTCCACTCCCTGGGCTGGAGGACTGATGTCTGGAGGGAGGGAGGGGGAGGGTGGGAGAGAGAGAGAGAGGGAAAGAGAGAGAGAAAGAGAGAGAGAGAGCGAGAGAGAGAGAGAGAGAGAGAGAGAGAGGGAGAGAGAGAGCACGAGAGAGAGAGAGAGGGGGGGAAGAGTGTGAGAGAGAGAGGGGGAGAGAGAGGGAGAGAGAGAGAGAGAGAGAGTGTGAGAGAGAGAGAGAGAGCGAGAGAGAGAGAGATAGAGAGAGAGATGGGGTAGAGAGAGAGAGAGAGAGAAAGAGAGGGGGGGGTAGAGAGAGAGATAGAGGGGTAGAAAGGGATAGAGAGAGAGGAAGAGGGAGAGAGATTGTGAGAGAGAGGGGGGAAGAGAGAGGGAGAGAGAAAGGGGTAGAGAGAGAGAGAGAGAGAGAGAGAGAGATAGTGAGAGGAAGAGAGATAGAGAGAGGGGTAGAGAGAGATAAAGAGACAAATAGAGAGAGAGCAAGAGAGAGAGCAAGATAACTTTCAGTCCTACTCAGTTTTCAAAGCCACGGTTCCCTCCATTCCTTACAATGAGGCCGAGTCCATCATAAGAGGTTTTGTTGAGAGAACGGATGGATAGGCCAATCAGACTCCACAAAGGTGTCAACACTCTGTGCTCATGACTTCTTTTGAAAAGAAGGAACTTCATCTGCATTTGAATGACCTCATTTCAGTTTTAATAAAGAACTCATCTGGATTTTAGAAAAGAAAGAGATAACTGGAGCTGTTAAGAACCATTCTCCTCTCTGCTGTCACTGAAGCCCAGCCAGAGAAGAATTACCACATCAACGACTGAACTCTGAACACATGAATGAATGACAGTCTGACACTTTTTTTCCACCACAATTCAGATTTCGTTCACATTTGCATGTGTTTTCAGTCAAAAGCAAATCAAAACCCCCAGTGAAATGCATGAGATTCTCAGTGGGGTTAAAGAAAAGACACAATCATGGCAACTGACCTATGTTGGTCCTATTTACTGAGGGGAAACAATTATTCACAAGATGAAATCATATTTCAAAACATACCCAATGAAAATGTCAATAAAGTCATGGATCAGAGTGGTAATAGAGGATGACAGGCCAAAAAGCAGTTAAGGAGACATGAAAAATCAATTCATGTTCAGTGACTGCCATTGTCAATAACCTCTGTGCAGCAAAACAAAGCCAACAGTAAATAAAGAGAGATGTACTGCTATTCTAACGGGCTCCCTCTCTCTATGCACAACCCAATAGTGGCCTGCAATTGGACAATGTTTAGTCGAAAGGTTGCGGGTGGAGTGGACTTATCAAATTAACATTATAAGGAGACTGAGGTCTATACCGAACCTTCATCTAATCTTCTTGGAGTTTGGAGGCAGTCATTTTCTCCAGTTATTGTCATTAACATAGCAGGGATCTAACTCACTTAGGCCTTCCCAAAGTACACATGCTTATTTTACATAAATGCCTCTCTGTAGCCTAAACAGATAGAGAGTTTGACCTCTGGACGTTGTTGCAGTGGCTAGAATGTTACTGTCCAGTCCACACGGTACCGTGCTGAGAGGGCCTGATGACTATGTCAGTAGAACGTTACTGTCCAGTCCACACAGTACCGTGCTGAGAGGGCCTGATGACTATCTCAGTAGAACGTTACTGTTCAGTACCGAGCTGAGAGGGCCTGATGACTATCTCAGTAGAACGTTACTGTCCAGTACCGTGCTGAGAGGGCCTGATGACTATCTCAGTAGAACGTTACTGTCCAGTACCGTGCTGAGAGGGCCTGATGACTATCTCAGTAGAACGTTACTGTCCAGTACCGTGCTGAGAGGGCCTGATGACTATCTCAGTGGAACGTTACTGTCCAGTCCACACGGTACCGTGCTGAGAGGGCCTGATAACTATCTCAGTAGAACGTTACTGTCCAGTACCGTGCTGAGAGGGCCTGATGACTATCTCAGTAGAACGTTACTGTCCAGTACCGTGCTGAGAGGGCCTGATGACTATCTCAGTGGAACGTTACTGTCCAGTCCACACGGTACCGTGCTGAGAGGGCCTGATAACTATCTCAGTGGAACGTTACTGTCCAGTACCGTGCTGAGAGGGCCTGATGACTATCTCAGTGGAACGTTACTGTCCAGTTCACACGGTACCGTGCTGAGAGGGCCTGATAACTATCTCAGTGGAACGTTACTGTCCAGTTCACACGGTACCGTGCTGAGAGGGCCTGATAACTATCTCAGTGGAACGTTACTGTCCAGTACCGTGCTGAGAGGGTCTGATGACTATCTCAGTGGAACGTTACTGTCCAGTTCACACGGTACCGTGCTGAGAGGGCCTGATAACTATCTCAGTGGAACGTTACTGTCCAGTTCACACGGTACCGTGCTGAGAGGGCCTGATAACTATCTCAGTGGAACGTTACTGTCCAGTACCGTGCTGAGAGGGCCTGATAACTATCTCAGTGGAACGTTACTGTCCAGTACCGTGATGAGAGGGCCTGATAACTATCTCAGTGGAACGTTACTGTCCAGTACCGTGATGAGAGGGCCTGATAACTATCTCAGTGGAACGCAATGACCTTTTCCCAATCGAAAGCTGCAGCAGTCACTGTGAAGGGGAGTCTAAATTAGACATTTTAATGATATGGGAAAATAACTACCAAAATCCTTACAGCAATATTCAAGAAAATAGCAATTCTACTGTGCCATGCAGTGATATCCAGGTACCTTGTGTCCTGACGGGCTCTGACATGGGGCTGGGGTCACTGAGGCCCTGGGTGTTGACCGCCCGTACCATGAACAGGTAGATGGTGTTGGGGCGCAGGCCTTTGACCGTGTACTGCGTGGTCTTCACGTGGTCAGCAACCGTCTGCCAACTGTTGCTCACCGACTGGCTGCAATGGGACAATGACAAGGATATCACAAATGTGCTACCACAATAATTAAGAAGCAATACAAAAGTGAAAAGAGGAAATCTCTCAACTAACCTGAAGGCTTCGATGACAAAAGAGGAGATGGGCGTGGCCCCAGCCAGGCCGGGTTGCCAAGACAATGAGACGCTGTTCTTGGTGACGTCAGTGACCTGGGGTTTGGAGGGAGGGCCAGGGAGCTCATTGTCATCCCGGTTCTTAATGACCATCACCCCAGCTTGGTCTGCAAGAGAAAGAGAACAGGATCTATTGTTAAATGGGAGGATGAAGACGAATGGATAAAGAACTATTCCCAAAAAGTCATATGTATGAATACAGTATGTATGGTATAATGAGCATGTATGTGTGTTTACTACAACAACATGAAGACATGTTCACTGTGCCATACCTTTGACCTCCAGGAAGGCGCTCCATGATGTCTCTCCACTGGAGCTGGCAGCCACACAGGTGTAGATCCCAGAGTCAGAGAGCTGGGGTAGAACGTATACATACAGCACATCAACCACCTGACCACAACCCACTTAGAAACATCTTCACAATGACTAGATATTAGTATGGATCTCCACAGCTGCTTGATCAGATTATTATTCATGGGTCGTAGTTCATGGGTCATAGTTGTTGTTCTAAATGCATGTGAGGGGTCCATCTCTGAGGTCACAACAGTGTGCCATGTGAGGGGTCCATCCCTGAGGTCACAACAGTGTGCCATGTGAGGGGTCCATCTCTGAGGTCACAACAGTGTGCCATGTCAGGGGTCCATCTCTGAGGTCACAACAGTGTGCCATGTCAGGGGTCCATCTCTGAGGTCACAACAGTGTGCCATGTGAGGGGTCCATCTCTGAGGTCACAACAGTGTGCCATGTCAGGGGTCCATCTCTGAGGTCACAACAGTGTGCCATGTGAGGGGTCCATCTCTGAGGTCACAACAGTGTGCCATGTCAGGGGTCCATCTCTGAGGTCACAACAGTGTGCCATGTCAGGGGTCCATCTCTGAGGTCACAACAGTGTGCCATGTCAGGGGTCCATCTCTGAGGTCACAACAGTGTGCCATGTGAGGGGTCCATCTCTGAGGTCACAACAGTGTGCCATGTGAGGGGTCCATCTCTGAGGTCACAACAGTGTGCCATGTGAGGGGTCCATCCCTGAGGTCACAACAGTGTGCCATGTCACGGGTCCATCTCTGAGGTCACAACAGTGTGCCATGTGAGGGGTCCATCTCTGAGGTCACAACAGTGTGTGAGTGCCTTAAAGTGCTGACGCTAATTTCCTAATGAATTCCATTTTCTCCTCACCGTCCTCCATCACTTTACTCCCCCCCCCAATCGCAACAAAGGTGGGCTAATTGATTTAGGTTGGGCTGCTGAAGCCCCCAGGACCGATGACATCTGGCTTGTCTCTCCATCCTCTCCGTGACTCTTTAGTTGTTTGTTGGTTTTCTTTCCTCCATGCATGAAATAAAATGTCAGTGGTCAGCAGCTTTGTAAAGTGTAATGGGTATTCCACAGGGGCCTCGCAGAGGGGAAAGGAGGATGTGAGGATTTTAAATTCAATCTACCTTAAATGTATAGAGTGTGTGTGTGTGTGTGTGTGTGTGTGTGTGTGTGGTGTGTGTGTGTGTGTGTGTGTGTGTGTGTGTTGGGGGGGGGTTGTTTAACTCTTCACCCCTCCTCTCCTCTGCAGCTGGAACCCGTCCAGCCCTCTACAGCTGAGTCTTGTAAGAGCCGTCGTGTCACTAAGTGATAGTATAGAACAGTTTATTAAAATCAATACTGCCCATTCATCTCTTTAAGGCAATATGATTCATCTTGTCCATCTAACTTGTACCTAACCACCGTTATATTGAATTATACTGAGCTTGCACATCACGTTCAAGCATGCCTAAGCATGTACACCACACGCGCACGCATGCACGCACGCACACACACACACGCACACACACACACACGCACGCACACGCACGCGCGCACGCACACACACACACACACACACACGCGCACGCACGCACGCACACACACACACACACGCGCACGCGCAGATGGTCATAGATGTACATAGGGTCAGAGGGTACATAGGGTCAGAGGGTATAGAGGGTACAGAGGGTCAGAGGGTCAGAGGGTACAGACGGTCAGAGGGTCAGAGGGTACAGACGGTCAGAGATTACAGAGGGTACATAGGGTCAGAGGGTATAGAGGGTACAGAGGGTCAGAGGGTCAGAGGGTATAGAGGGTACAGAGGGTCAGAGGGTCATAGATGTACATAGGGTCAGAGGGTACATAGGGTCAGAGGGTATAGAGGGTACAGAGGGTCAGAGGGTACAGACGGTCAGAGGTTACAGAGGGTACATAGGGTCAGAGGGTACATAGGGTCAGAGGGTCAGAGGGTACAGAGGGTTAGAGGGTACAGAGGGTACATAGGGTCAGAGGGTATAGAGGGTCAGAGGGTCAGAGGGTACAGAGGGTCATAGATGTACATAGGGTCAGAGGGTACATAGGGTCGGAGGGTACATATGGTCAGAGGGTACATAGGGTCAGAGGGTACAGACGGTCAGAGGGTACAGAGCGTACATAGGGGCAGAGGGTACATAGGGTCAGAGGGTCAGAGGGTACATAGGGTCAGCGGGTACATATGGTCAGAGGGTACAGAGGGTACAGACGGTCAGAGGGTACAGAAGGTACATAGGGTCAGAGGGTACAGAGGGTCAGAGGGTAAAGAGGGTACAGAGGTTACATAGGGTCATGTTGCAATGAACATTTTCAAGAGGGTCAGAATGTACAGAGGGTCAGAGGGTACAGAGGGTCAGAGGGTATAGAGGGTACATAGGGTACAGATGGCCATAGATGTACATAGGGTCATAGGGTCATAGATGTACATAGGGTCAGAGGGTCATAGATGTACATAGGGTCAGAGGGTACAGTGGGTCAGAGGGTATAGAGGGTCATAGATGTACATAGGGTCAGAGGGTCATAGATGTACATAGGGTCAAAGGGTACATAGGGTCAGAGGGTACATAGGGTCAGAGGGTATAGAGGGTACAGAGGGTCATAGATGTACATAGGGTCAGAGGGTCAGAGGGTACAGATGGTCAGAGGTTACAGAGGGTACATAGGGTCAGAGGGTACATAGGGTCAGAGGGTCAGAGGGTACAGACGGTCAGAGGGTATAGAGGGTACAGAGGGTCATAGATGTACATAGGGTCAGAGGGTCAGAGGGTACAGACGGTCAGAGGTTACAGAGGGTACATAGGGTCAGAGGGTACATAGGGTCAGAGGGTCAGAGGGTACAGACAGTCAGAGGGTACAGAGGGTACATAGGGTCAGAGGGTACATAGGGTCAGATGGTTATATATGTACATAGGGTCAGAGGGTACATAGGGTCAGCGGGTACATATGGTCAGAGGGTACAGAGGGTACATAAGGTACATAGGGTCAGAGGGTACAGAGGGTCAGAGGGTACAGAGGGTACAGAGGTTACATAGGGTCATGTTGCAATTAACATTTTCAAGAGGGTCAGAATGTACAGAGGGTCAGAGGGTACAGAGGGTCAGAGGGTATAGAGGGTACATAGGGTCAGAGGGTCATAGATGTACATAGGGTCAGAGGGTACATAGGGTCAGAGGGTATAGAGGGTACAGAGGGTCAGAGGGTCATAGATGTACATGGGGTCAGAGGGTACATAGGGTCAGAGGGTACATATGGTCAGAGGGTACATAGGGTCAGAGGGTACAGACGGTCAGAGGGTACAGAGCGTACATAGGGACAGAGGGTACATAGGGTCAGAGGGTCAGAGGGTACATAGGGTCAGCGGGTACATATGGTCAGAGGGTACAGAGGGTACAGAGGGTACAGAAGGTACATAGGGTCAGAGGGTACAGAGGGTCAGAGGGTACAGAGGGTACAGAGGTTACATAGGGTCATGTTGCAATGAACATTTTCAAGAGGGTCAGAATGTACAGAGGGTCAGAGGGTACAGAGGGTCAGAGGGTATAGAGGGTACATAGGGTACAGATGGTCATAGATGTACATAGGGTCATAGGGTCATAGATGTACATAGGGTCAGAGGGTCATAGATGTACATAGGGTCAAAGGGTACATAGGGTCAGAGGGTACATAGGGTCAGAGGATATAGAGGGTACAGAGGGTCATAGATGTACATAGGGTCAGAGGGTCAGAGGGTACAGACGGTCAGAGGTTACAGAGGGTACATAGGGTCAGAGGGTACATAGGGTCAGAGGGTCAGAGGGTACAGACGGTCAGAGGGTACAGAGGGTACATAGGGTCAGAGGGTACATAGGGTCAGAGGGTCATATATGTACATAGGGTCAGATGGTACATAGGGTCAGCGGGTACATATGGTCAGAGGGTACAGAGGGTACAGAGGGTACAGAAGGTACATAGGGTCAGAGGGTACAGAGGGTCAGAGGGTACAGAGGGTACAGAGGTTACATAGGGTCATGTTGCAATGAACATTTTCAAGAGGGTCAGAATGTACAGAGGGTCAGAGGGTACAGAAGGTACATAGGGTCAGAGGGTACAGAGGGTCAGAGGGTAAAGAGGGTACAGAGGTTACATAGGGTCATGTTGCAATGAACATTTTCAAGAGGGTCAGAATGTACAGAGGGTCAGAGGGTACAGAGGGTCAGAGGGTATAGAGGGTACATAGAGTACAGATGGTCATAGATCTACATAGGGTCAGAGGGTCATAGATGTACATAGGGTCAGAGGGTACATAGGGTCAGAGGGTATAGAGGGTACAGAGGGTCAGAGGGTTATAGGGAAGGAACAATATCAAATCAAATGTTATTGGTCACATACACATGTTTAGCAGATGTTATTGTGAAATGCTTGTGTTTCTAGTTCCGAGAGTGCAGTAATATCTAACAAGTAATACAGTATCTAACAATTTCACAACAAATACCTAAAACACACAAATCTGAGTAAAGGAATGGAATAAGAATATATAAATATATGGATGAGCAATTTCAGAGCGGCATAGACAGTAGATACAGATACAGATAAGATACAGTAGATAGTATAGAATACAGTGAGATACAGCCTAATGAGACACACAGAGGGGAGAGAGAGGAGACAGAGTCTCAGACAGAGATCCATTAAAGGGAATGGATGGAAACAGAGGGGTAGAGAACGAGCGCTGCAGACAAGGTTACCACAACAGTATGTAGCATATTTACACCCTCATCACATAAACCCCATTACTAGTGTACGTGTAGTTGTCTTTGTGAGTGGGCTCCTGTGGTTCTCACCCTGAGGCTCCTCATCTGGAGGCTGCCCAGGTCCTGCAGGGACATGCGGGGATCCTTCCCCAGCAGACTGACCCCGTCCTTCAGCCAGCTGATAGAGGGGATGGGGTCTCCTGACGCCTGGCACTTCAGAAGGGCCACGCTGTCCACCCTCAGTGTCTGATTGGACGGTCCCCGACGGATGATGGGCGGTGGCCTGTCTGTCAGCACTGGGACAAGACGAGAGACAGAGAGAGTTGGTCAGAAGAGACACACAAGCCATTACAATATTAAAAGGACTACGATGGAGATGAAAGAGGTACAGAGGTAGGATCTTCATTTGAGCCGGCTTTCAACAGAAGGAAAATAATCTGGCAGCAACAGACAACCCTTACATTCACACCCAGGAGTCTGTGATGGCGTACGGTGACAAGGGCCTGTTGACTCAGGGTGGTTCAGATAAATACTCCATCATGTTCAGTGGGGAACACTATCAGAGGCCCCCACTGGCACCCAGAACTGAAACCACCGCCACTCCCCAGAGAGTAGCTCCCCACGGAAATGATCCAAATGAGTCAGAACTGCAAAAACCACTGTGAGGAAAATAAATGTTTTGTTCATTTCAATGCTAATGTTAAATGCTGTTTGAATGAATATATACATTTGTAATGTGTTGGAGAATGCCTGTGGGTTGTACTGTGAAATAGTGTATATGTCAGAGGTGCTGTATCTGTGAGTTACAGTTACAGTGCCCTGGCAGTTTCTGTGTCAGCTGTGGTGAATAATGTGGAGTCCCCTGGCATCACACATTAATTAACAGGAAGGATTAATGATGTCAGACCTGCAGGGGCCAATTAGACAGTCAACATCGCTAACCTTTCAACACATTATCTCTCTGTCTGTCTGTCTCTCTCTCTCTCTCTCTCTCTCTCTCTCTCTCTCTCCCCCCCCCCTCTCTCTCTCTCTCTCTCTCTCTCTCTCTCCCTCTCTCTCTCTTTACAATCTTTCTCTTTCTCTCCAGCAGGGAAGTCAGTAGGATGGAAGGAAGACACATACTTGCCTTGGTATGGCAGAACCATGGCTTTAGCTGTGAGAAAAATGGATAGAAGGTGAATCTACACCATATGGGCCCTGCTGAATTCATCAATGAATCTATTTCAGTGATAATACTACAACCACCACAATGGAATGCTTTTATCAGAAAATCTGGTGGTTAAATACATCAACCAGGATTACTGTGTGCCTAACCCGCAGATAGCATTAAAAACAGCACTACCTGTCTGTCTAAGGTCTCACTGTTAGATCTAACTTCCCAATGAACTCACTGAGGGAGTTAACTGCTTGTCATTGTTATCACTTGGCATGATGCTTAGACACTGAAACACACCTGGAAGGGTTCTGTTATGTGTCTTAATGATTCCATCAGCTCTGAGTAATGACTCCACAGCATTACATGTTAGGATATTATGACAGAAAGTATGATAAAATCCTGGGTGAGTTTGGCTTGGTTTGGTCCGGCAGGGAGGGGATGACGAGGGTGGTGGATGGATGGCGTGATGGATGGATGTGTGTGTGTGTGTGTGTGGGGGGGGGGGGGGGGGGGGGGGGGGGGGGGGTGATGAAGCAGGGGGAGAGCTAGGGCCTTGACTGTTTGCATCAGAAATTTCTCATTACATATCTCCTTGAACCCAGCGAGCTCTGTTGGCCCCTCAGGGCACTAAATCACCTGCTCCCAGCGGCAAGGTGTGACCATGACCTTGCCCCAGCCAGCCCTCCTCTCCTCCTATCCTCCTCCTCAGCCTTCCTAACACCCAGCTCCCTCACATGTTCCTCATCTTACACAGTCCAGCCATAAGCTGTGTTACCTGATACGACTTACACACAGGAATAGAAAGACAGACACACATGCACTACAATTAATGCACCTCACACCCTTAGAATACAGTATGTGTTGGTGCACGCAGCCATAGACCCCTGAACAGACAGTTCAGACACTGTAAATCTTAGACAATGGAACATGAGTTGAGTAAGGTGTCTTGAGGTTATGAGATCTAAAACCCTCTGTATTTTAAGGCAGGTCACCGTGATACAAGTCATTAATCCACGTCCATCCATGTCTGAGGACGTCGTCGGGGGCAACAGTGAGCTCTGTTACCTTCAAGTAGGTTTGGGTTTTGATAGGGCATTGTGGACGTGGATAGTGGATGGGTGTAAGCATCTGCCTCTGATTCAAACGGTTACATGTTCAAATCCAGCAATACAAAGTTGTTTTGCTAATTTTATTTAAGCCTACCCCAAACCTTAACCCTAACCTGAACCATTTAGAATGAATGGCTAACCTTAACCCTAACCTGAACCATTCAGAATGAATGGCTAACCTTAACCCTAACCTGAACCATTCAGAATGAATGGCTAACCTTAACCCTAGCCTGAACCATTAAGAATGAATGGCTAACCTTAACACTAACCTGAACCATTCAGAATGAATGGCTAACCTTAACACTAACCTGAACCATTTAGAATGAATGGCTAACCTTAACACTAACCTGAACCATTCATAGTTAATGGCTAACCTTAACCCCAACCTGAACCATTCAGAATGAATGGCTAACCTTAACCCTAACCTGAACCATTCAGAATGAATGGCTAACCTTAACCCTAACCTGAACCATTCAGAATGAATGGCTAACCTTAACCCTAACCTGAAGCATTCAGAATGAATGGCTAACCTTAACACTAACCTGAAGCATTCAGAATGAATGGCTAACCTTAACACTAACCTGAACCATTCATAATGAATGGCTAACCTTAACACTAACCTGAACCATTCATAGTTAATGGCTAACCTTAACCCTAACCTGAACCATTCAGAATTAATGGCTAACCTTAACCCTAACCTGAACCATTCAGAATGAATGGCTAACCTTAACCCTAACCTGAACCATTCAGAATGAATGGCTAACCTTAACACTAACCTGAACCATTCAGAATGAATGGCTAACCTTAACACTAACCTGAACCATTCAGAGTTAATGGCTAACCTTAACCCTTACCTGAACCATTCAGAGTTAATGGCTAACCTTAACCCTAACCTGAACCATTCAGAATGAATGGCTAACCTTAACCCTTACCTGAACCATTCAGAATGAATGGCTAACCTTAACACTAACCTGAACCATTCAGAGTTAATGGCTAACCTTAACCCTAACCTGAAGCATTCAGAGTTAATGTCTAACCTTAACCCTTACCTGAACCACTCAGAGTAAATGTCTAACCTTAACCCTAACCCGAACCATTCAGAATGAATGGCTAACCTTAACACTAACCTGAACCATTCAGAATGAATGGCTAACCTTAACACTAACCTGAACCATTCAGAATGAATGGCTAACCTTAACACTAGCCTGAACCATTCAGAATGAATCGCTAACCTTAACCCTAACCTGAACCATTCAGAATGAATGGCTAAACTTAACACTAACCTGAACCATTCAGAGTTAATGGCTAACCTTAACCCTAACCTGAAGCATTCAGAGTTAATGTCTAACCTTAACCCTTACCTGAACCACTCAGAGTAAATGTCTAACCTTAACCCTAACCCGAACCATTCAGAGTTAATGGCTAACCTTAATAATTTAGAGTTAATGCCTAAACTTGACATTAAGCATTTTGAAATGTAATGTTTAGAACAACTTCAAAATTTGACGTTTGACAAACATGGATGAACGTTTAATTCAAATTTTATTTTGAATAAAGAATTCCCTTCACTTAAAAAATTGTGTATTTACATTTTTTCCCCAGGCTGATCCTTCACAGGGCATCTGAAAGCTCGTCAATCTATTTACCCATCTCCACAGCAGAACAGACTAGAGGCAGTGGGACTGAGCAGGCCCTCATAAGTCATCCTGCAGACATGCTAACTGTTGTCACTCACTCACTCAATCACTCAGTCCTTGACTCACTGCCTCCCTCAGCCAGATGCTGCTGATCATTCTACTGAGAGACTCAAGGGCAATGCTTTATTCCCTCTCCGGCTAAACTTGAACAAGTATTTCATTCAATTGTGTCGTGACAAAAAAAGCTACTTTATGTATGATTTCTAGATGTTTCTCAGACAAAAAAAGCTGCATTTAATTCCTGTACATGGCAAAATACTCCTCCTTTTACACTACGTTTCCCCCAGTACTTAAGGCCCAAATCCACAGAGAGTCAACCGGGCAAGGCATGTGCTCTGATTAATTCACTACAAATTAAAGAACACTTCTCTTACTGCTCATTCATGTGTGTACATTAACTATTTAGTGTACAGTGAAGGCTGTGTGTGTCTGTGTGAATTATGTGTCTGCACGAGTATGGGTGTGTGTGTGTGTGTGTGTTGATAGCATAGCAGAGTGTGTATGCATGCTGCATTAACGAGTGGTGCTCTAGCACGTTGGCATCGGGGTGGGTATGCGGCAGGCCTCACCATCTGTGACCTCCAGTTGGGCCTTGGCGAGGATGCTGCCAGCCACGGTCAGGGCCTGGCAGATGTAGTAGCCTGCGTCTGCCCGCTGCACGGCTGAGATGGTCAGGTCTCCACTGGAGGACACAGAGAAGCGACTGTTGGGCTGCTGGGGCTGGTTGGGAAACAGCAGGTTCTGCAGGAAGAGAGGAAGCAGGCCAATTAGTAGATGGACATGGACTCATTACAGCCAGGAACACATCCAACTGACACACACTCACGTATCGCCATCACTCTGGTTTAGACATACACACGGCCAGTTAACAGAGCCATTCCATCCATTACCTGGTTAAGGAATTACACACAACTATCACATCTGATAGCTTGGTTACACATAATGGATGGCATGTATTCTCCCAGCCAGCCATGTCAGAGGCTCCAGAGAGCTGGAGGGAACACAGTCTGAGTATCTCTGTCTACTCTTGTTTCATTCTGCTTTGCTTCTCATAATTGCTATGGGGCTGCTTTGTTTACACAGAGTCTCCCCCGGCCCCCAGCCCACAGCCCTGGCCCCCAGCCCACAGCCCCGGTCCACAGCCCACAGCCCCCAGCCCCGGCCCCCAGCCCCGGCCCAAGCTCACAGCCCCGGCCCACAGCCCCGGCCTCCAGCCCACAGCCCCGGGCCACAGCCCCGGCCCCCAGCCCCGGTCCACAGCCCCGGCCCACAGCCCCCAGCCCCGGCCCACAGCCCCGGCCCACAGCCCCCAGGCCCGGCCCACAGCCCCGGTCCATAGCCCCCAGCCCACAGCCCCGGCCCACAGCACATTCCATTGAACTTCAGGTTCTATTGAATGAGTCCATAGCAGAGAAAGAAGGAGGGAGTGTTGCAGGTCAGAATCTTACAGAAAACATCTGATTGGCTGGGGTATTTAGTGAGAGGTGACGATGGGGATAGAGAAGGTATGTAGCATCAATAAACCAAGAGGCAAAGAGAGGGAAAATAGTGTTGTGATTGGGGTGCAGTCACAGAACATGGGGGTCTATTTACTGAGAGGATACTGGTGTAAATGAATGTTGGTATTTGTATGTTCATGTTCAGTTTGCTCTGTTGCAGTGAGTCAGATAGGATTCATCACTTATTTTGATGTGAGAATGTGTTCAGCATCGGTGTGAGTGGAAGTATACAGTGTGTGTGTGTTGCATGCAAATGTGCATTTCACCCCATCCCAATCTCTGAGTGGCACTTTGCTGTAATTGTCTGGCCCCAGGCTCAGGGTGTGTGTGTGTGTGTGTGTGTGTGTGTGTGTGTGTGTGTGTGTGATTTTGTTCAGCCAGAACAAAATCATATCTCCGGTTCATCTACAGGTCCTGGCAGGCTTCTAATTACTGATGTTGTTGTTGTGTGGACTGTGAGGACCTACAACTTTGTGAAGGGCTATCTGCTCTGCTCTGTGTGAGGCATAGTATCACTGTTAGCAGCACGGTGTCATGGGAACTGGTTACCTCCTCACTAGCCACACAAAGGTGTATCTGGTGTGGTGTTTGTGTGTGCCAGAGAAACTGATGGGAGCTAGCGTATATTTCTGTGTGTGTGTGTGTGTGTGTGTGTGTGTGTGTGTGTGTGTGCGTGTGTTTGTGTGTGTCACTGAGGGAGTACTGGGGAGCTGAGTGTCACACAGACTGACATCATAGACACAGCAGGGTCGTCCCCACACAGCCAACGGCATGGTTACTATCCAATCTAAGTGGTGTGTGTGCTGATAACACTAGACAGTACAGTAACACAGTAATAACTGCTAGTCTTAAATAAAGCATGGATGAAAAAACACACACTGGATGAAAAAACACTGAATATTCTTGTAAATGCAGAGATTTGAAGACTGGACCAAGCTGTTTTACAGGTCCTTACAGTATAGGTCCAGTGGTAGAAGACTGGACCAAGCTGTTTTACAGGTCCTTACAGTATAGGTCCAGTGGTAGAAGACTGGACCAAGCTGTTTTACAGGTCCTTACAGTATAGGTCCAGTGGTAGAAGACTGGACCAAGCTGTTTTACAGGTCCTTACAGTATAGGTCCAGTGGTAGAAGACTGGACCAAGCTGTTTTACTGACCATGTTTTTCCTGGTACGGTTGGGTGTTCAGGAAAAGCTCCTGGCTCTGCTATGGGTCATTAAGAGGTGTTTATATGCTCTTCTTACCTGGCTACCGTCCTTCTGCCAGAAGACTGCAGGCTGGGGGTTGCCCTTGGTCTCACAGGGGAAGGTGGCGGTGCGACCCTGGGCCACGATCTGGTCCCGCGGCCTGATGATAAACTGGGGTGCAGCTGGGGTCAAAGGGCAGAAACACTAGGGTTAGAACTCAGAGTTACACAGAGGTAAAGCATTGAAGCAAAGGTACCGTCAGGCATCACAAGGACAAATCTAAATGGGCATGTCCTACAATCTTAGAAAAAAGGGTTCCAAATGGGTTCTTTGGAAGGTCCCCTAGGAGAACCCTTCCATGTAGAACACTTTTTGGTTCCAGGTAATAATAACTATTTTGGGATCCCTGTAGAACCCTCTGTGGAAATGGTTCTACATGGAACCCACAAATATTCTACCTGGAACCGAAGGGGTTCTACCCGGAACCAAAAAGGGTTCTTCAAAGGGTGGGTTCTCTATGGGGACAGCCAAAAAAACCTTTTAGGTTCTAGATAGCACCTTTTTTTCTAAGAGTGTGTAGAGCTTCCATGCAGCGTGTTCCTTCCATTGATCGCCATGGTATTGGACGCCATGGTAACCACTCAAGGCCATTCATTGAGGCTGGAGCTGAATGAATGACGGTTGTCAGTGTTCACAAACAGCAGCAGTGTCTCGGTGACAATGGCATCAGGAGAGTTAGTTAGACATAATGTAGCTAGGCTACACAGAGAAAGACACAGAGAAAACCTTGTGACGATAGGATTAAATAAATGGACAGAACCCAGCTAACAGCTAAAGGCTAACTCTCTCATGGGTCCCTCGGGCGGAGGACAGAGCCCTTACCCCCTCTCTCACCCACCACCCAAAACTACAGTCCTCACTCCCTCACTCTATCCCACCACTCACCACCTTCATTACTCAACTGGACCCTGTAGAAGCCAATTAAACAATTGATTGACGAAATACACTCAAGGAGCCAGCAGGGAGATCTCACATGTGGGATGTCTCATTCCACTCTCTCAGTTTCCGGGCCATCTTAATGTGTTCTAATGCAACATAAACAAACGTGTCCTCGCCAAACTTTAGAACACTTGGCAAATCCCAGAGACACATCCTCTCTGTCTTACACTAATAAACAGCTAGAGGAGTGATTGGTTGGGATACACTGCATTGTGTTCCAGGATACACACTGACATATACAGAACAGGACGGCTTTTCTCTCTGTCTTCTGGTCGTCATCAAAGGTTTATTAACCATTGAAATAACTGTGTGATTTCCCCAATTAGGCATTACTCCCTCATTATCAAAAACACTTTTACTGTTGATCTTCCAATCAAGATCATTTTCACACTTCAAGATTCCTTCATATAAGACATTTGGTTTCATGACAAAACATTCTCATCTAATGACCAAAGTGTAATGGCTGACCATACGTCTTATCTAATGTGGTCTGTTGACCTCTCCTGGTTGGGTTTATCAGTGTTAACCGGGCTCTAGGCCCAACACTAGGTTGGCCTGTGATGGTGGTGAGATGTTAGATCGTACACTCCTGAACCGTTCCTCATAGTCAGAGCGGAGAGGACATTTAAATCAACCAATTATAGACACCAATCCCAAAACGTCAGTCAAGTATAACCCAGAGAAGGCACCAGAAATCAAAGCTCGATATTTTTATCAGTCAAACTTGTTCTCACTTTTCTCACACTGAGGATAAAGTCCTTCAGCTCTTAGTTACCTTTGACAATGTTCAAATGAAATGAAAGAGAATAGAGGTACTAGCTAACTACCGAACACAGACTACATCTCTGACAGACTAGACCAGACTGTTGTTACAGGTCACTTACAAATAGGTTTCCTACTGTTGTATGACTGTTCTCAAAGCAGTAGTGGCATCTGTAACTTTGTTAATATTTGGTATGGCGAGCCAGCAGAGGGAATAGCCAGCAGAGGGAATAGCCAGCAGAGGGAATAGCCAGCAGAGGGAACAGCCAGCAGAGGGAATAGCCAGCAGAGGGAATAGCCAGCAGAGGGAATAGCCAGCAGAGGGAACAGCCAGCAGAGGGAATAGCCAGCAGAGGGAACAGCCAGCAGAGGGAATAGCCAGCAGAGGGAATAGCCAGCAGAGGGAATAGCCAGCAGAGGGAATAGCCAGCAGAGGGAATAGCCAACAGATGAAAGAGAGATTTGTTAAACTGCATGATCACAATGCCTTCAACAAGACCATATGACACGGTTTCATAATACATCATTATATGAAACCACTGACAGGCTTTTATTCTGATTCCTGTGTAAGTATTTCCAGTGACAACCCAGCTGATTCCAGTCAGGGTAAACCTCTTCCTGTTTGGCTCATTTCTCCATGTAATCCTTTTTTTGGGGAGAGTGTATTTGTCAAAGATACACACAGCCTGGAATGCTACAGATGGCTATAGATTTACAGCCTTCCTGTTTGGCTCTCCTCAACTTAGATAGCTTGCTGCATTCCATAACGTTGGGTCTGATTCAGAGCACCTCTCTCTCTCTCTCTCTCTCTCTCTCTCTCAGTGCATTAAAGGAGAGCAGTCACTCAGTATTTGATGACTTACAGGCTGTTCTCTATGGCTGCCCTCACACCTTGTCTCTCCTCTCTATCTATCGCTTCCTTTATCATGCTCTCCTTGTCTCCCTCGATCCCCCCTCAATCTCTCACCTATGCAGAACCCAGACAAACACAGAGAAATGTAGCCTTGTAAAGCAAGCTGTGATAGCAGGTCAAGTATGATGTGATGAGGTTGGGTTGGATTGGGGGCCAACAAGTGATGCATATTTAAAGTTTGTAGTCCCCTAGCCAGTGAGTGACAGACAGGACATCCCGGTAGTGTGTGTGAGGATGTTTGATTCAGGGACCCTAAAGACTAGTGAGAGCCTCCTTCCTGTCCCCTCTAAGGAAGGCACAAGATCAAACCCCCATATTTAATTCATGACAAGACAGATCTGTCCTGGGTTGGAGGGGATTCATAGTAAAATGCAGCTCTGAGACAGCCATGAACAAATGGACACACACACACACACAAGCATTTTTTTTCTCATTTCTTTAAATCCCACATTCAATCATATTTTATTCAGAAGTCAAAAGCAATTACTGTCTCATTCCCACGGGCAGCCTGCATGTGTAATTTCCTAAATTGTCCTGCAGCTTGACAGTCCGTGACAATCTAGGGGTGGCCAATGCTGTTTTGGCAACGAAGGTCCTACCACTCCTCCAACGTCAGGGTTCCTTCTGCCAGTCAAGCTAGCTCTGACACGCACCCCTGCTCCCCTCTTCCTAACCTCTCCTCTCTCTGCCTGTCCTACCGCTACACACATCTCTCTCCTTTCCCCCTATACACAACTCTCTCTCTCTCGCTCCCATATCTCTTCGCAGAAGACAGAACCCAAACAGCTCAAACTGACACTTTTCACCAAAACCATCTACTGTACTGGAAGCCATAACACTTTTAAGAGTTTCAAATTGCCCTGACTCCATGTCTCCTCCAGATCCATGTGAAAAGGAAATAGAACAGCAACAATTACTGAGACTTTATTTCCCAGACCAGAGGAAGCAACTCAATACAAGACATACAGATCCCATTTCTGTCTGCCAGGGGGGACAACTAGGGGAGACTCGAGACAGCTATGGCTTCGACAGACACACTACAGTACAGATACATAACCTAGGTACACTAGAGAGGTAAGGATTAGTTCATTGAGAGGTTAGTAAGCAAGCAAGGCTGAAGCTGATGACTGTACTAAAAAGTCCCCTCTGTAACCATTTGAGATAGACAAGCAGGGTTTTAGGGTAAAGGCGTGGTACGGAGTGATACAACATCTGTGTTAATACAGAAAGGTGAGGGTCGTTGCAATCTGCAAGGCAGCGAGGGTGTGTGTATGGAGAGAACATGCAGGATGGACTGGGGTCATCAGGATGGTACTTACCGACAGGGCGAGCTGGACACACCACAATGAAGAGGTGGAAAAACAAATAGGGAAATTAAAGTCAAACAAATCATAAGATATAAGGGGAATGAATGACATGTCGTGTTGAGGTATACAGTTCTAGTACAGGGTACGTATGACAGATAAGATCCTATTGAAGGGAATTCACCTTTAACACAGCTTTAACAGTGTGCTGTGTAAAAGAGCCTCTCCAGCGAACTGTCAGGGATGCCCAATCTGAATATAGCACCTCATTGTGGTGGAATGGATCAATGAATAGATCAATAGTATTTCTGGGAAGCCATGCTCTTGTACCATCAACATAGTCTTATTCAGACGAGAGCAGGAAAACATTGGGGCTCTGAAGGGTTCTTGTTATTGGATCTGCTCTGTCTGCATTCATGAATTCTACAGATCCTAGGGTGGTGTGTGTTTGGAACAGCAAGGCAGTGTGTGTGTTCATCAGAGAGTGATAGCGAGAGAGAGAGAGAGAGAGAGAGAGAGAGAGAGAGAGAGAGAGAGAGAGAGAGAGATAGAGAGAGAGAGAGAGAGAGAGAGAGAGAGAGAGAGAGAGAGAGAGAGAGAGAGAGAGAGAGAGAGAGAGAGAGAGAGACTAGAAATAGGTAAATCAAGAGGCAGTCTTCATATTTGATACAGGGATAGAGCCCAGCACCACCATATTGACATTAAGGAAGGAAGAGTTAGTGGAGAGAGTCTCTCTCTCTCTGTCGGTCTGTGTGTCGGTCTGTGTGTCTGTGGAATACCTCTACCTGTGCACCATGTATTCTACACTCAGCCCACTGAGCAGGGCTCAGAGACCAGGGCTCATATTATCCACTAGTCAAAAGGATGAACATTGAAGTCAACGCCCAGGTTATTCCTCCTCTATCCCCCAGGTCCTGTGGACGTTAAAGCAATCCACAGAGACCTCGAACAGTGTGAGATTTAATGGGCAAAAAAGGAGAGAGAGAGAGAGAGGGAGAGGGAGAGAGAGAGAGAGAGAGACAGAGAGAGACAGAGAGAGAGAGAGAGAAAGAGGGATAGAGATATTTTTGATTAACCTTCAACACCTACAGTGCAGTGGTGCAGTGTAGACCAGTTAACTGTGGAAGGGCTTCAGTGACTGAGGGGATAACATTGCTAACAAACCACCATGGGGGAAGTGTGTGTGTGTGTGTTCTCCGTTTGGAGTGTGTGTGTGTGTGTGTGTGTGTGTGTGTGTGTGTGTGTGTGTGTGTGTGTGTGTGTGTGTGTGTGTGTGTGTGTGTGTGTGTGTGTGTGTGTGTGTGTGTGTGTGTGTGTGTGTAAATAATTAAATGGATTCAGAGACAGAACATGTTTTTCTTGGCTGTGGCAGTCAGCACTATTTGAAGGAAAGACTCTTTGTGGAAACACTACTGTTCCATAGTAGGTCAACCATACTACTAGTCATTCCACTAGTCACACTACTAGTCATTCCACTAGTCACACTACTAGTCATTCCAATAGTCTCATTACTAGCCTCACCACTAGTCAAACTACTAGTCATTCCAATAGTCTCATTACTAGCCTCACCACTAGTCATACTACTAGTCACACTACTAGTCATTCCAATAGTCTCATTACTAGCCTCACCACTAGTCATACTACTAGTCATTCCAATAGTCTCATTACTAGCCTCACCACTAGTCATACTACTAGTCACACTACTAGTCATTCCAATAGTCTCATTACTAGCCTCACCACTAGTCATACTACTAGTCATTCCAATAGTCTCATTACTAGCCTCACCACTAGTCATACTACTAGTCACACTACTAGTCATTCCAATAGTCTCATTACTAGTCATACTACTAGTCACACTACTAGTCACACTACTAGTCTCACTACTAGTCATACTACTAGTCACACTACTAGTCACACTACTAGTCATTCCACTAGTCTCACTACTAGTCATACTACTAGTCACACTACTAGTCATATGACAAGTCACACTACTAGTCAAACTACTAGTCATTCTACTAGTCATACTACTAATCATTATACTAGTCACACTACTAGTCACACTACTAGTCACTCTACTAGTCATTATCCTAGTCTCAAAACTAGTCATTCTACTAGTCATTCTACTAGTCATACTTCTAGTCATTCTACTAGTCATTCTACTAGTCATTCTACTAGTCAATCTACTAGTCTCAAAACTAGTCATTCTACTAGTCATACTACTAGTCATTCTACTAGTCATTCTACTAGTCTCAAAACTAGTCAAACTACTAGTCATTCTACTAGTCAAACCACTAGTCATTCTACTAGTCATACTACTAGTCATTCCACCAGTCTTTCTACTAGTCATTCTACTAGTCATTCTACTAGTCATTCTACTAGTCACACTACTAGTCATTCTACTAGTCACTCTACTAGTCACAATACTAGTCACTCTACTAGTCACACTACTAGTCACATTACTAGTCACTCTACTAGTCATACTACTAGTCACACTACTAGTCATACTACTAGTCACTCTACTAGTTACACTACTAGTGATTCTACTAGTCTAACTACTAGACATTATACTAGTGATACTACTAGTCATACTACTAGTCACTCTGCTAGTTACACTACTAGTCACTCTACTAGTCACACTATTGGTCATTCTACTAGTCACACTACTAGTCACACTACTAGTTATACTACTAGTCATTCTACTAGTCATACTACTAGTCATACTACTAGTCATTCTACTAGTCATTCTACTAGTCATACTACTAGTCATTTGATTAGTCACACTACTAGTCACACTACTAATCATACTACTAGTCATTCGATTAGTCACACTACTAGTCACACTACTAGTCATTCTACTTGTCATTCTACTAGCCATTCGATTAGTCACACTACTAGTCACACTACTAGTCATTCTACCAGTCATTCTACTAGTCATTCTACTAGTCATACTACAAGTCATTTGATTAGTCACACTACTAGTCACACTACTAGTCATACTACTAGTCATACTACTACTTATCACAAACTTAAAATGTATGTCTGTTTCGAGTAGAATTGATGTCTTACTTATAGCCATTTCTGATAAACTAAAACAATTATAAGATGCCAAGCTGTTCTGATTGGCATTCTGAATTTGCTCAGGATTATAGGATGAAAGAGGGAAAGAGGTGAGAGCCAGTGGACAGCCCTCACTCACCTCTGACGGTGAGGCTGGCAGAGGCCTCCACCTTGCCCACCCGGTTCTCTGCCAGGCAGGTGAAGGTGCCCTCGTCACTGGCCGATGCCTTCTTCACTCTCAGCAGGTAGTCCTCCTTGTCATACTTGATCTCGTACCTGGAAAACACACACAACACTGTCAGATTAAATGTCTTCTGATGAGAATCCCTGGAAAACACACACAACACTGTCAGATTAAATGTCTTCTGATGAGAATCCCTGGAAAACACACACAACACTGTCAGATTAAATGTCTTCTGTTGACATTGCATTTTTTGAAATAATATAATAATTGTTTTGAGTCCAAAGCTAATACACAGTGTTGAGTGAACCCATCAGTGGGGGGGGGGGGTTATAGGGGTGGGGGATTTACAGGGGTGGGGGAGATTTACATGACTGGAGCTGGGGTGGGAGGGGGGGGGGGTTATAGGGGTGGGGGGAGATTTACATGACTGGAGCTGGGGGTGGGAGTGGGGGGGGGGGGATTTATAGGGGTGGGGGGAGATTTACATGACTGGAGCTGGGGTGGGAGGGGGGGATTTATAGGGGTGGGGGGAGATTCACATGACTGGAGCTGGGGATGGGAGGGTGGGAGGGGGGATTTATAGGGGTGGGGTGAGATGTACGTGACTGGAGCTGGGGTGGGAGGGGGGGATTTATAGGGGTGGGGGGAGATTCACATGACTGGAGCTGGGGTGGGAGGGGGGGGGGGGTTTATAGGGGTGGGGGGAGATTTACATGACTGGAGCTGGGGTGGGAGGGGGGATTTATAGGGGTGGGGGATTTACAGGGGTGGGGGAGATTTACATGACTGGAGCTGGGGTGGGAGGGGGGGGGGTTATAGGGGTGGGGGGAGATTTACATGACTGGAGCTGGGGGTGGGAGTGGGGGGGGGGGATTTATAGGGGTGGGGGGAGATTTACATGACTGGAGCTGGGGTGGGAGGGGGGGGATTTATAGGGGTGGGGGGAGATTCACATGACTGGAGCTGGGGTGGGAGGGGGGGGTGGGTTACAGGGGTGGGGGAGATTTACATGACTGGAGCTGGGGGTGGGAGTGGGGGGGGGGATTTATAGGGGTGGGGGGAGATTTACATGACTGGAGCTGGGGTGGGAGGGGGGGGGGATTTATAGGGGTGGGGGGAGATTCACATGACTGGAGCTGGGGATAGGGAGGATTTACATGACTGGAGCTTGAGGGGGATTTACATGACTGGAACTGGGATGGGGGGGATTTACATGACTGGAGCTGGGGATGGGGGATTTACATGACTGGAGCTGGGGTGGGGGGGATTTAAATGACTGGAGCTGGGGTGGGGGGATTTACATGACTGGAGCTGGGGTGCGGGGAATTTAAATGACTGGAGCTGGGGATGGGGGGGATTTACATGACTGGAGCTGGGGTGGGGGGGATTTACATGACTGGAGCTGGGGTGGGGGGATTTAAATGACTGGAGCTGGGGATGGGGGGGGTTTACATGACTGGAGATGGGGGGGATTTAAATGACTGGAGCTGGGGATGGGGGGGGATTTACATGACTGGAGATGGGGGGGATTTACATGACTGGAGCTGGGGATGGGGGATTTACATGACTGGAGATGGGGGGGATTTAAATGACTGGAGCTGGGGTTGGGGGATTTACATGACTGGAGATGGGGAGGATTTACATGACTGGAGATGGGGGGGGGGGGTTTACATGACTGGAGATGGGGGGGGGGGGGATTTACATGACTGGAGCTGGGGGTGGTTGAGGATTTACATGACTGGAGATGGGGAGGATTTACATGACTGGAGATGGGGGGGGATTTACATGACTGGAGCTGGGGGGGATTTACATGACTGGAGCTGGGGGTGGTTGAGGATTTACATGACTAGAGATGGGGAGGATTTACATGACTGGAGATGGGGGGGGATTTACATGACTGGAGCTGGGGGTGGTTGAGGATTTACATGACTAGAGATGGGGGGGGATTTACATGACTGGAGCTGGGGGTGGTTGAGGATTTACATGACTGGATCTGGAGCTGGGGGTGTCATCACATTTTTTAAAATGTTTTAAAAAACACTGTCTACATGTATTTAGTCAGGCTGTCCTCTGATCCCAAACCTGTGGTTTGAGGTATCTGACAGGCTGAACTGAGAGGTGGTGCGTGTTTGAGAAAGAGAGACAAAGAGAGAGATACACACAGAGAGAGAGAGAGGGGTTGGGAGTTGTGGGGGTTGTATGGCAGTTGACAAGAGAAGGATGATGGTTTGATTAGTTGCCCTGGCTTCTGGAAGTGCGGTTAGCATGGCAATGTGAGTGTTGTGTTGAGTTGGCGGGGTGGTGTGGGGAGTGGTTTGGGGATGTGTGAAGGCTGACAGCCAGACAACAGTCTGTACCCAGTATGTCACTCAGACACTCTGAAATACTGAGGGGAAACACAGACAGAGACAGAGAGAGAGAGAGAGAGAGAGAGAGAGAGAGAGAGAGAGAGAGAGAGAGAGAGAGAGAGAGAGAGAGAGAGAGAGAGAGAGAGAGAGAGAGAGAGAGAGAGGAGAGAGAGAGAGAGAGAGAGAGAGAGAGAGAGAGAGAGAGAGAGAGAGAGAGAGACAGACAGACAGACAGACAGACAGACAGACAGACAGACAGACAGACAGACAGACAGACAGACAGACAGACAGACAGACAGACCTGAAGAGACAAAATGCCAAGCCATACTAGCTTCTTACCAACATTTTCACACCAACATCTGAATCCTGGTCTAGTTTTAAGCTCCAGATCTCCATACTGTATCTACCTGGGAACAGTGATGTGGTGTGTAGAGAGACCACAGCTCAGGTCTAAGGTGAACTGATGGCCCCACAGCTCAGGTCTAAGGTGAACGATGGCCCCGTGCCACCAGCTGAACTAATCTGTTCTCTCTCTCTCTCTCGACATTTCCTGAGCAAATGTTTCATAGGCAGCTTTATTGAAGTGCATTCCTTCGCCCTGACTGCCAGCTCTATCTATCACATTGGCCCTTAACAAAAGTACAATTATTTGACTGAGTCATGACTAAATGCTTTGTTTTGGGGAGAGACAGGGGAGTCAGGGCAGAGCAGGTTGTGTGGAGGTGGGGAGGAGAATAAAGCTGTTATTGTTTGAATAGTGAGAGAGGCCTCCAAAGGAATGACACAGTGCCATTTGAGATGAGCCTGCCTGTCTGATGGAAAACAAACAAGCTAATGGAGACTAGAGACAGTCCTTCTCTGACTCTGCCTCAGGCTGAGACGGAAAATCAAGACTTCGAAGAGAACATTATATCTTGACTGAGGAGTGGGGGCGGGTGGAGGAGCGGGGGTTTAGGGAGGATGCAGGAACGGCACATATGCCCATTGTGATCATTGATATGAATGAAAACTGCCAATCTGTAATCAACATCCTAGAACAAATCAGCTAAGATTACAAGAACAGTGGAAACGCTGGTGGATAAAATACACTCAAACACACTCAAACACACTCAAACACACACACACACACACACACACACACACACACACACACACACACACACACACACACACACACACACACACACACACACACATTGAGAGAGAGGGAGAAACAGTAGCTCTTTCCTGTAGCTGGCTCGGTTTAGAGCTCTGATCTCTATAAGAGGAGGTATGTAATTACACATGGAATATGGAAAGGCTGTGGAGGGTAGAGCAGAGCCAAGTTCACCCTGCTGCCTGGCCTCTCCCTCGCCCTGAACTACAGAACACACACACAAATAAACACACACAGGGAAATACACACGGTACAGTACACAAAACACAGGAGGCTGGTGGCACCTTAATTGGGGAGGCCGGTCTCATGATAATGAATGGAGTGTTATTGGTGGAGTGGTGTGAAGTACATCAAACATATGATTTCCAGGTGTTTGACACCATTCCATTTGCTCCGTTCCAGCCACTATTATGACCCGTCCTCCCATCACAAAATCATACAGTACCATGCACACCCATACACAAAGTTACTAGCTTTCATATGCAGAGAGACGTCTAGTTACGGGAATGTAAACACATGCTAAGACAAGGCAGCATTTTTCTGGTTTGTTAACTGCATACCCAGGGCAGGGCCCACAGAGTTGAGGTGTTTGATACCCAGGGCAGGGCCCACCGAGTTGAGGTGTTTGATACACAGGGCAGGGCCCACAGAGTTGAGGTGTTTGATACACAGGGCAGGGCCCACAGAGTTGAGCTGTTTGATACACAGAGATAAGACTATAATGAGTACTGGACTGAGGAAGAACTCTTGACTCCCAAACTGTGCCTGTGCTGCTGCTGGAGAAGTGCTACAGTAGTTTTATAGCACACCTGACCTCGACATCAAACTAATGTGGCTCAAGAGAAAGTAGGGACTCAAAGATCTTTCAAAAACACTCATCTGTGTGTCACCTGAAGTGTCCTTGCTGTCTCACTGTGAGAGCTTCTTATCACCTGTGTGTGTGTGTGTGTGTGTGTGTGTGTGTGTGTGTGTGTGTGTGTGTGTGTGTGTGTGTGTGTGTGTGTGTGTGTGTGTGAGGTGTTATACAAGTGCTGTACAGTAACATAAATGAGTCAGTCTCCCAGGATTCAGGTGTGGGACTGAGGCCAGCTCTCTCCACTCTCAGTCTGTCTGACTCTGACTGTGTGGCTGTAGCTCAGAGAAGGTATCCTCTCTTCTCTGCTATGCTCTGATAGACAGTGCAGGGTGATCCTGTTTCATACACTCTGCCTGTCACTCTACCTGAGTCTGATCCAAGCAGCCAGGCTAACCTGTTGAGAGTTTGTCAACCGCGGGACAAAATCAATTAACCAGCCTTATGTATTGTCATCTTCCCTCTGTAGGGCTCTAGGGCAGTGCTCTCCCACCTCCCCTACTCTTCTTCTCCCTTTACAGCTTGTCTCGTAGCTGCCGTCTGCCATCTACCAACCACACAGACCATGGTGCTTTTACTCAACACACTGATCTAAGATCAGTTTTGTATTTATCCCCTAATGGTTTATTGTTCTTGTCCTTTTCGTAAAAAGTAATTTTAAAGTGTGTGCATGACACTGCAACAAATTTTGCCCAAGGGGACAATGACGTCGGTAAAGTAGATCTGTGCATCTTCTACCAGGAGCGCGGCCAGAGCCCATGGCGCCATGGTAAGCACAGCTAGGCATTTTAGAGTTTGTCAGAGTGGTTCTGAACAGACGCTGAAACTCTATAGGGAGATGTAGGAGATACAGCAGGAAAAACTCTACAGCAAAGAGCTCCTCACTGACAGATGCCTGGCAGATTGTGTGTGTGTGTGTGTGTGTGTGTGTGTGTGTGTGTGTGTGTGTGTGTGTGTGTGTGGCCACTTGTATATGTGTGCAAATGTTCAAAGTGTTTTTCCTCACATGAGAGGATGGAGACAGGAGCCATTTGAAGATTTTCCCACCAGAGATGAGGATCAATTATCTATACACTTGGTAGAATAGGGATGTATCCACACACTCACCCTAATTAAAGACATAGTATAGTTCTCTGCTATTTTCTGCTACCGTAAGTCTTTCATTTTCACTGGCTGACTTCATATTGTAGGCACACAGCATAATAGATTCAGCCTATTTCTAACACAAGATAACACACACACACACACACACACACACACACACACACACACACACACACACACAGACACACACACACACACACACACACACACACAGACACGCACACACACACACACACACACACACACACACACACACACACACACACACACACACACACAGACACGCACACACACACACACACACACACACACAGACACGCACACACACACACACACACACACACACACACACACACACACACACACACACACACACACACACACACACACACACACACACACAAGCACACGCACGGATGAATACCAGATGGAAGTAATGGATACAGAAGTCGTAGCCTGCCATCTATTTTTCTGCTAAGATGTGGAGGTGAAGAATGACAACATCACTGTCTGTAACATCACTGTCTGTTACACAACTGTCTGTTACACCACTGTCTGTAACACCACTGTCTGTAACAACACTGTCTGTAACACCACTGTCTAACACCACTGTCTGTAACACCACTGTCTGTAACACCACTGTCTGTAACAACACTGTCTGTAACAACACTGTCTAACAACACTGTCTGTAACACCACTGTCTGTAACACCACTGTCTGTAACACCACTGTCTAACAACACTGTCTGTAACACCACTGTCTGTAACACCACTGTCTGTAACAACACTGTCTGTAACACCACTGTCTAACAACACTGTCTGTAACACCACTGTCTGTAACATCACAGTCTAACAACACTGTCTGTAACATCACTGTCTGTAACATCACTGTCTGTAACACCACTGTCTAACAACACTGTCTAACAACACTGTCTGTAACATCACTGTATGTAACACAACTGTCTAACAACACTGTCTGTAAAACCACTGTCTGTAACACCACTGTCTGTAACACCACTGTCTAACAACACTGTCTGTAACACCACTGTCTGTAACACCACTGTCTAACAACACTGTCTAACAACACTGTCTGTAACATCACTGTCTGTAATATCACTGTCTAACAACACTGTCTGTAAAACCACTGTCAAACAACACTGTCTGTAACACCACTGTCTGTAACATCACTGTCTGTAACACCGCTGTCTAACAACACCGTCTGTAACATCACTGTCTGTAACATCACTGTCTAACAACACTGTATGTAACACAACTGTCTAACAACACTGTCTGTAAAACCACTGTCTGTAACACCACTGTCTGTAACACCACTGTCAAACAACACTGTCTGTAACACCACTGTCTGTAACACCACTGTCTAACAACACTGTCTAACAACACTGTCTGTAACATCACTGTCTGTAATATCACTGTCTAACAACACTGTCTGTAAAACCACTGTCAAACAACACTGTCTGTAACACCACTGTCTGTAACATCACTGTCTGTAACACCGCTGTCTAACAACACCGTCTGTAACATCACTGTCTGTAACATCACTGTCTAACAACACTGTATGTAACACAACTGTCTAACAACACTGTCTGTAAAACCACTGTCTGTAACACCACTGTCTGTAACACCACTGTCTAACAACACTGTCTGTAACACCACTGTCTGTAACACCACTGTCTAACAACACTGTCTAACAACACTGTCTGTAACATCACTGTCTGTAATATCACTGTCTAACAACACTGTCTGTAAAACCACTGTCAAACAACACTGTCTGTAACACCACTGTCTGTAACATCACTGTCTGTAACACCGCTGTCTAACAACACCGTCTGTAACATCACTGTCTGTAACATCACTGTCTAACAACACTGTATGTAACACAACTGTCTAACAACACTGTATGTAAAACCACTGTCAAACAACACTGTCTGTAACATCACTGTCTGTAACACCACTGTCTAACAACACTGTCTAACAACACTGTCTGTAACATCACTGTCTAACAACACTGTCTAACATCACTGTCTGTAACAACACTGTCAAACAACACTGTCTGTAACACCACTGTCTGTAACAACACTGTCTGTAACACCACTGTCTGTAACATCACTGTCTGTAACACCACTGTCTAACAACAACGTCTGTAACACCACTGTCTAACAACACTGTCTAACAACACCGTCTGTAACATCACTGTCTGTAACATCACTGTCTGTAACACCACTGTCTAACAACACCGTCTGTAACATCACTGTCTGTAACATCACTGTCTAACAACACTGTATGTAACACAACTGTCTAACAACACTGTCTGTAAAACCACTGTCAAACAACACTGTCTGTAACACCACTGTCTGTAACACCACTGTCTAACAACACTGTCTAACAACACTGTCTGTAACATCACTGTATGTAACACAACTGTCTAACAACACTGTATGTAACACCACTGTCTAACAACACTGTCTGTAAAACCAATGTCTAACAACACTGTCTAACAACACTGTCTGTAACATCACTGTCTAACAACACTGTCTAACATCACTGTCTGTAACAACACTGTATGTAACACCACTGTCTGTAACACCACTGTCTAACAACACTGTCTGTAACACCACTGTCTGTAACATCACTGTCTGTAACACCACTGTCTGTAACACCACTGTCTAACACCACTGTCTGTAACACCACTGTCTGAAACACCACTGTCTGAAACACCACTGTCTGTAACACCACTGTCTGTAACACCACTGTCTGTAACACCACTGTCTAACAACCCTGTCTGTAACACCACTGTCTGTAACACCACTGTCTGTAACACCACTGTCTAACAACACTGTCTGTAACAACACTGTCTGTAACACCACTGTCTAACACCACTGTCTGTAACACCACTGTCTGTAACACCACTGTATGTAACACCACTGTCTAACAACACTGTCTGTAAAACCAATGTCTAACAACACTGTCTAACAACACTGTCTGTAACATCACTGTCTAACAACACTGTCTAACAACACTGTCTGTAACAACACTGTATGTAACACCACTGTCTGTAACACCACTGTCTAACAACACTGTCTGTAACACCACTGTCTGTAACATCACTGTCTGTAACACCACTGTCTGTAACGCCACTGTCTGTAACACCACTGTCTGTAACGCCACTGTCTAACAACCCTGTCTGTAACACCACTGTCTGTAACACCACTGTCTAACACCACTGTCTGTAACACCACTGTCTGTAACACCCCTGTCTAACACCACTGTCTGTAACACCACTGTCTGTAACACCACTGTCTGTAACACCACTGTCTAACAACACTGTCTGTAACACCACTGTCTGTAACGCCACTGTCTGTAACACCACTGTCTGTAACACCACTGTCTGTAACACCACTGTCTAACAACACTGTCTGTAACACCACTGTCTGTAACGCCACTGTCTGTAACACCACTGTCTGTAACACCACTGTCTAACAACACTGTCTGTAACACCACTGTCTGTAACACCACTGTCTGTAAGATAAAGTAAATTGCACACTCACACACACACACACACACACACACACACACACACACACACACAAACACACAAACACACAAACACACAAACACACAAACACACAAATACAAAGATGAAGTGTGTTAAAAAGGAAAGCATGGGACATGAAAGTGGGTGTAGCGTGTCAGGGAGCTGCAGCTCTGGGGTCGGGGGCACTAAGGGTATGAATACAGATGGGCTACTGGGGCGGATGGATTCAGATAAGAGGAGGGCACAAGGGTCAGAGGGAGGGAGCGAGAGGAGGGAGAGAGAGGGAGAAAGGGATTTGGGCCACACAGAGAGTGCTGGGAGATGAAACACACCCTGTCCAAGTCCGTTCCCTGGGATTTGGGGCTCGCTATAGTTGACTCTTCTGAATCTCTCCGCCTGGAAAAAATGAGCTTTCTGTTCCTCTCTGTTCCTCCCATCCTGGTTCTCAGATGTGGCAGAGGGATTTCCATGGGCTCCCTCCTCTCCACTTTACTGAATGATGTAAAGAAACCTCCCTCTTCCAGCCATATGGACGTTACACACAAGTTCTACAGATCTGGTTCAAGCCTGTGTGTTTGGTCACATAACACATTATTATGTTTATACCAGCGTTAAAGCTACCCTAGTACAGCAACACACACTGCAATCTTGTAAAATGTGCCACTAAGCCTCTATTCACCATAGTGAAAACACCACCACACTCTCCCTGAGTTACCTCATATCAGGGCCTGTGTACCAGTGTCTGTGTTTCCCTGAGAGACAACTAGAGCCACCAAGAACATTAAAGAGATGTTTACTCATCTGAAGCTCCAGCTATCATCCTTTGAAACACACACACACACACACACACACACACACACACACACACACACACACACACACACACACACACACACACAATCTGCCAGGCATCTGTCAGTGAGGGGATCTTTGCTGTAGAGTTTTTCCTGCTGTATCTCCTACATCTCCCTATAGAGTTTCAGCGTCTGTTCAGAACCACTCTGACAAACTCTAAAATGCCTATCTGTGGTTACCATGGCGCCATGGGCTCTGGCAGTGCTCCTGGTAGAAGATGCACAGATCTACTTTACCGACGTCATTGTCCCCTTGGGCAAAATTTGTTGCAGTGTCATGCACACACTTTAAAATGAAGTTTATGAAAAGGACAACAACAATATACTAGGACCAGCTAACACTAACCTAAACCATTAGGGGATAAATACAAAACTGATCTTAGATCAGTGTCTAGGGCTAATAGCACCATGCTCTGCATGGATAGTATGGTTGGTAGACTATGCATGGTTGCATGGTTGGTAGACAGCAGACGGTAGCTACGGGACACGCCAATCAAAGTCAGGCAGACAGGGTGGAGGGGGGTGGCATCAGGACATATATCAAATGGAGGTAAGGGGGGGATCAGGACATATATAAAATGTAGGGAAGTAGGGATCAGGACATATATATATGAAATGGAGGGAAGGGGGATCAGGACATATATAAAATGGAGGGAAGGGAGGATCAGTACATATATAAAATGGAGGGAAGGGGGATCAGGACATATATAAAATGGAGGGAAGGGGGATCAGGACATATATAAAATGGAGGGAAGGGGGGGATCAGTACATATATAAAATGGAGGGAAGGGGGATCAGGACATATATACAATGGAGGGAAGGGAGGGATCAGTACATATATAAAATGGAGGGAAGGGGGGATCAGGATATATATATATATAAAATGGAGGGAAGGGGGGGATCAGGACATTTATAAAATGGAGAGAAGGGGGGATCAGGACATATATAAAATGAAGGGAAGGGGGGATCAGGACATATATAAAAGGGAGGGATAGGGGGATCAGGACATATATAAAGGGAGGGATGGGGGGATCAGGACATATATAAAGGGAGGGATGGGGGGGATCAGGACATATATAAAGGGAGGGATGGGGGGGATCAGGACATATATATATGTATACAAGCACAGGCACATACACACAGCGTGGTTGTGTCTTTCAGGGCTGGCACTGGTTCTGGTGTTCAATGTATTTTAATATCCTGGCAGCTATGTGTGTTAGTGTGAAAATGTGTGCATCATTATCTGCAGGCAGACTGAATTAAATATATTTCTATTCCATATTATGAAGTTTCTTTCTATCAGACAGGCAGTGTGTTTGATGTTGTAACTGCAGATACGCTGCACAGTGGGGAAAGATACTGACTTGTACAATAAAACGACTGTTCACTCACAGAGACAACAAAGACTGCAGAGAATGTCCAAATTAAAATAATACACCCTTCACACATTCATCCAGTCTGCTTCAAAGGAGAGTGAGTACAGATAGCACTGGAAACAAATACAACACTGTAATTATGAACACTGAGATAGTGATCGTCTAATCATTTAGTTGCCTTTGTTTCCCATGTTCCGTGCTTTCTCCTCCAAACACGACTGTACTTCAAAAGGTAAGATACAGCAAGAGAGACATTCTTATTCTAGGATTTATCCTATGCTATTAAACTCATGAGTGTGTTAATACATTTTTTTACAATGAATACTATGTCCTTTCCTGAAGCAAAGCTACGTCAAAGACATGAATGAGTAAGTTAGTTGTGTCTATTTGGCTTAGCTCATGAACCCTACCTTATGCACCCTGCATTATGAACCCTACCTCATGAACCCTATCCTATGCACCCTACCCTATGAACCCTACCTTATAAACCCGTACATAATGAACCCTACCTCATGAACGCTACCCTACAAACAAAGCAGCTAGCAGCTAGCAGCTAGCCTTGACAAATGTCTGTTAGCCTGTGTTTAATGTGATGACCTTCGTGCTTCATTTATAAATCGGGAGGTGACGGAATGGCACGACAGGGGTCTGGGGAGCTCTGAGGTACTGGAATGCATGAACTAAAAAAAAAATCACCTTATGTGAGAGATTCAAGCACGCTTCTCTTTCTCACCACAGAAACAACCGTACGTTGGTCTCTAGGTTACAATGTTGAGCAAACCATAAACCCGGGCCGGCCCAACACAAAACATCAGGCACATTTTCACATTACATTTTATACAGGGCAGGAGAATTTCAGTGCTGGCAACACGAATCAACACTGATCACTTTTTTACGTTGCAAACAGTGACAATCATTTTTCATGCGAAGAGAGGCACCAGATCTCGGATAAAATAGGTTCTGGAATGAGAGATGCAGGATCTGGCTTAAATGAATCACTGGATGACCTTAGCAGTGAGTGACCCAAGTGTTGGACAGTCCAGTCTCTTTGAAGGTTGGTAGTGACACAACCCTGCTTCTGACGTGACACAGTCCTGCTTTTGACTCTCTGTGAAGTGAATGTGAGCCACAGTGGGGCACAGGGAGTACAGGGCCAATAGAGGGCACCAAACAAGAACAAAATCACTGCTGGCACTAGTTGGAGAGAAGACGTTTAACAGGAACCAGAGTGGGACAGTTTTCTGTATAAACTATGACACACACAGAACCCACAGGCTCTTTCTGTTTCTCTCTCTTTCTCAGAAAGGGTGAATGAGTTTATTGTTGTGTGGTGTGTGTGCGTGTGATTTTGTGCCAAGTTCTCACCTGTACAGCTGCACCTGCACACACTCCCAGGGTCACGTTCTCAGTTGGCACACTCATAGATACTCTGTCTGTCTGTCTGTCTGTCTGTCTGTCTGTCTGTCTGTCTGTCTGTCTGTCTGTCTGTCTGTCTGTCTGTCTGTCTGTCTGTCTGTCTGTCTGTCTGCCTGCCTGCCTGCCTGCCTGCCTGCCTGCCTGCCTGCCTGCCTGCCTGCCTGCATGCCTGCCGACAGACTCTGGCCTCTGTTATGGCCACGTTGGCTGACCACTGATTGACAGACAGAGCTATGGGGACACAGTGTGTTTGTCTAGCTGCTAGCAGGGTTACCCTGTGTGCTTAATGAGTGTTGTGAACAGCCTAATGGTCCTGTTTAATGCCTGCTGGCTGGCAGGTGAGAGAGAGCTGGCATCAGTCCTATCTGTCCTGTAGAGTTATCAGCACACAGAGTGAGAGAGAGAGAGAGAGAGAGAGAGAGAGAGAGAGAGAGAGAGTTGTCTCTCTTACATTGATCACTCCTTAGTTAGTCTATATAAACTACATCATGACACCTCAGCTATACAGGATCAATCACTCAATGCTAATGATTGAGGAGACAGAGGGGGGCCAAGGGAGGACATCAAAGAATATACAGTACCAGTGAAGAGTTTGTACACACCTACTAATTCAAGGGTTTCTCTATATGTGTACTATATCCTACATTGTAGAATAATAGAAAAGACATCAAAACTATGAAATAACACATATGTAATCATGTAGTTACCAAAAAAATATTAAACACATCAAAATATATTTGATTTGATTTCAAAGTAGCCACCCTTTGCCTTGATGAAAGCTTTCCACTCTCTTGGCATTCTCTCAACCAGCTTCACACGGAATGCTATTCTAACAGTCTTGGCATTCTCTCAACCAGCTTCATCTGGAATGCTTTTCCAACAGCCTTGTCATCCTCTCAACCAGCTTTGAATATTTTTCTGTAAAGTGTTTCCCGAATGCACATTTCGATGGTTGTTTGTTTGATATATTGATTGGTTGATTAGTTGTTTGTTTGATAGATTGATTGATTGGTTGGTTTACTGATATGTTGATCAAATAGAGAAAACAGAGTACTACCGAAGAAGGGTCTTACCTCCCACGGGGCACATCAACATCATTCTTCCTCCAGCGTACGTTGGGCTGGGGGTCTCCCTGCACCTGGCACCTGAACTCTACCCCCTCCTCCTCCAGGACCACTTGGTTGATGGGCCGACGCAGGAAGGTGGGACGCTCTGGAGGACAGAGAGAGGAAATGAGGGAGAGAGACAGAGAGAAATAAATAAAGACAGACAGACAGACAGACAGACAGACAGACAGACAGACAGACAGACAGACAGACAGATAGACAGATAGACAGATAGATAGATAGATAGATAGATAGATAGATAGATAGATAGATAGATATATAGATAGATAGATAGATAGATAGATAGATAGATAGATAGATAGATAGATAGATAGATGTTGATATTGTGGATATTGTTACGCGTATTACTTTTTGTCCATGTTCCGTGTTTTGGACACATTTTATGTTACTTTGTGCTGTCATTTTGACCGGAATAAAAAGTGCGCCTGTTCACTACACTCTACTCTCCTGCACCTGACATCTCGTCCAATACACACTCCTAACAGTTATAGCCTCCCTACTGTCTTTTTAATGTTGTTTTATTTCTTTACTTACCTATTGTTCACCTAATACCTTTTTTTGCACTGTTGTTTAGAGCCTGTAAGTAAGCAAGTAAAATGAGTCGAGGTCTTTGAGCCCAACAAGTGGCAGGAGTCTTTGAAGAAACCTTCGAAACCCCCACCTGCTGTTCAAAGACCTTTATACAAGAAACCTTCCTCCAGAAATAAAGGCTTCTCCCCAGTGGGTGTGACACCTACTCCTGTTGCCTGCTGCACTGCTGCCTGGATTCCACCTGGCGATCTGATGGTACACTGTCCTACTCTCAGCACGTATCAAAGCTGCAGGCTAAAGTTAAATCTAGACTTGGTTTCCTCTATTGTAATCGCTCCTTATTCACCCCAGCTGCCAAACTAACTCTGATTCAGATGACCATCCTCACCATGCTAGATTACAGAGACGTAATTTATAGATCGGCAGGTAAGTGTGCTCTCGAGCGGCTAGATGTTCTTTACCATTCGGCCATCAGATTTGCCACCAATGCTCCTTATAGGACACATCACTGCACTCTATACTCTTCTGTAAGATGGTCATCTCTGTATACCCATCACACTCCCCCCTATCTGTGATATCTACTGCTGCCCTCATCCTCCACATACAACACCCGTTCCGCTAGTCACATTTTGTTGAATCTCCCCAAAGCACACAAATTCCTGGGTCGCTCCTCTTTTCAGTTCGCTGCAGCTAGCGACTGGAACGAGCTGCAACAAACACTCAAACTGGACAGTTTTATCTCCATCTCTTCATTCAAAGACTAAGTCATGGACACTCTTACTGACAGTTGTGGCTGATTTGTGTGATGTATTGTTGTCTCTACCTTCTTGCTCTTTTTGCTGTTGTCTGTGCTCAATAATGTTCCATGTTTTGTGCTGCTACCATGTTGTCCTGATACCATGTTGTTGCTATGTTGTGTTGCTACCATGCTGTGTTGTCATGTGTTGCTGCCTTGCTATGTTGTTGTCTTAGGTCTCTCTTTATGTAGTGTTGTGGTGTCTCTCTTGTCGTGATGTGTGTTTTGTCCTATATTTATATTTAATAAAATAAAATAAATAATCCCAGCTCCCGTCTCCGCAGGGGGCCTTTTGCCTTTTGGTAGGCCTCACTGTAAATAAGAATTTGATCTTAACTGACTTGCCTAGTTAAATAAAGGTTAAATAAAAATAAAATAAACAAATAGAGTGACTCAGCTCAGTATAATGATGACTGCTTCAGCAGTTACTGTACATAAATAATTCTTAGATAGCGTCAAAAAGGGTTTAGTTTAATTGGTGGGTCAGGAGAAAATGTATGTTTTTACCACCTTTTTCTCCCCAATTTCGTGGTATCCATTTTGCGATCAATTGCTTCTCATTGCTGCAACTCCCCGACGGGCTGCGAAACGTTATCCGCCAAGCCACGCTTCTTTTCAACCAGTCGCTAGAGCACAATGAACAAAGGAAAGCCCCCCCCCCCCCCCCCCCCCCCCCCCCCCCCCGGACAAACCCTCCAAACTTGGACGACACTGGGCCAATTGTGCACCGCCCTATGTGACTCCTGGTCACGGCCGGTTGTGATCGAACCAAAGGCTGTAGTGATGCCACAACACTGTGATGCAGTGCCTTAGACCTCTGCGCCACTCAGGAGGCCATGCGAAAAAATGTAAAACACATTTGGGAGCACTGTCAGGCATTCATGCTTACCAAACACAGTCAGCTGGGCCGTCTCACTGTCTCTCTCTCCCACCATGTTTGTGCCAACACAGATGAACATGCCAGCATCACTCTTCCTGGTGTTGGAGATCATCAGCTTCCCTCCTCGGATCTGAGGACACAGGGAAACAAGTTGATCTATATACCTCACACGGGCCTATGACCAGGGCTTGGTTAGTATTATGTGGTTAGTTAGTGGCATGTGGTTAGTTAGTAGCATGTGGTTAGTTAGTAGCATGTGGTTAGTTAGCAGCATGTGGTTAGTTAGCAGCATGTGGTTAGTTAGCAGCATGTGGTTAGTTAGTGGCATGTGGTTAGTTAGCAGCATGTGGTTAGTTAGTAGCATGTGGCTAGTTAGCAATATGTGGTTAGTTAGTAGCATGTGGCTAGTTAGCAGCATGTGGTTAGTTAGCAGCATGTGGTTAGTTAGTAACATGTGGTTAGTTAGTAGCATGTGGTTAGTTAGCAGCATGTGGCTAGTTAGTTAGTTAGTAGCATGTTGTTAGTTAGTAGAATGTGGTTAGTTAGAAGCATGTGGTTAGTTAGAAGCATGTGGTTAGTTAGCAGCATGTGGCTAGTTAGTTAGTTAGTTAGTAGCATGTTGTTAGTTAGAAGCATGTGGTTAGTTAGAAGCATGTGGTTAGTTAGAAGCATGTGGTTAGTTAGTAACATGTGGTTAGTTAGTAGCATGTGGTTAGTTAGCATCATGTGGCTAGTTAGTTAGTTAGTTAGTAGCATGTTGTTAGTTAGTATACTGTGGTTAGTTAGAAGCATGTGGTTAGTTAGAAGCATGTGGTTAGTTAGTAGCATGTGGTTAGTTAGTAGCATGTGGTTAGTTAGTAGCATGTGGTTAGTTAGTAGCATGTGGTTAGTTAGCAGCATGTGGTTAGTTAGTAGTATGTGGTTAGTTAGTAGCATGTGGTTAGTTAGTAGCATGTGGTTAGTTAGAAGCATGTGGTTAGTTAGTAGCATGTGGTTAGTTAGTAGCATGTGGTTAGTTAGAAGAATGTGGTTAGTTAGAAGCATGTGGTTAGTTAGTAGCATGTGGTTAGTTAGTAGCATGTGGTTAGTTAGTAGCATGTGGTTAGTTATTAGGATGTGGTTAGTTAGTAGCATGTGGTTAGTTAGTAGCATGTGGTTAGTTAGTAGCATGTTGTTAGTTAGAAGCATGTGGTTAGTTAGTAGCATGTGGTTAGTTAGTAGCATGTGGTTAGTTAGTATCATGTGGTTAGTTAGTCGCATGTGGTTAGTTAGTAGCATGTGGTTAGTTAGTAGCATGTGGTTAGTTAGTAGCATGTGGTTAGTTAGTAGCATGTGGTTAGTTAGTAGCATGTGGTTAGTTAGTAGCATGTGGTTAGTTAGTATTAGTACTTACTGTAATCCTGTCCTCCTTGTCTTCGATGCGTACTTTGTCCTTCTTCCAGTAGATGGTTGGTTCAGGGTGACCTCTAGGCGGGATACACTCCAGGATGGCCGGCTCCCCGGCTGCCACCACCACGTCTGTAGGGTTCTGTCTGAAGTCATCACGCAGCACTGAGGAGAAAGAGACAGAGGAGAGAGAGATGGAGGGTGAGCCTGGGGAGACGACTCTGCAATGACGAAACACTTTATCTGATCTAATACTTAGCTAGGTGAACACAATGAGTTGCATTGTTTAGTGTGTGTGTGCGTGTGTGTGTGTGTGTGTGTGTGTGTGTGTGTGTGTGTGTGTGTGTGTGTGTGTGTGTGTGTGTGTGTGTGTGTGTGTGTGTGTGTGTGTGTGTGTATGTGTATGTGTGTGTGGTGAGTGCATGGTGAGATGCTGCTGCTGTGTGTTAGACTGAAATGTGAGGTTTCATCTGACTGGTCTAGCACAAGTAGCGGCTAATTGGAGTTAATGGAGGTCCCAGGGGAGGCAGCAGTCCAAACACACACACAATGCCCTGAAGCATGGTATCACTCACATCACAGAGTTCACAGAGGCACAGCACTGTTCAGTACCGTGGGCACGCACGCACGCACGCACGCACGCACGCACGCGCACACACACACACACACACACACACACACACACACACACACACACACACACACACACACGCACACACACACACACACACACACAGTCCGTGGGTGGTCTGGCAAACAATGTTTCCGCTATCTTATCCTCCCCCTCAGGTAGTCCTTTCGACACACAGATCCCCTCTCAGCCTGTCTAGTGTTCTGTCATACACACAGAACAGCTCATTATCAACCAGGCAATGGCTGCACATGTTAACACTTTACAATACACCTCAATCCCCATTAGTTACTGGAGACTACACCTGCATCAGTGTCTTATATGTTAACAAATTGCCTTACACAAACTGCTGAACAGACATGAAGCGCTGCTTCTCAGAGAGCAAATGACCTTAAAAGCTCAGGCTACTTGTTATAATCACAAATTGGGGATCATTCTAGAACATGCTGGGTGCGCTCACGCTGACGTTTTCCCGCTTAACCCAAACCAAATCCACTGAATTCCAAATGAGTATTTGCGTCATGGCGGACAGTGACTGCAGCCGTGTATCTGGGGACACATGTAAAGGATGAAAGAAGAAGAAGAAGGAGATGTTTGAGGAGCGCTAAATTAAGGGCAGCACCACAGGTTCTTGTTCAAATCCCCCTGTGGTGCTGCCTGTACACACACAGGGAGAAGGGGTTGGATTAGACTGGGATAATAGGTCCTAGTGGGCTTTTCTGCCCTTTCCTCTCCCTTCCCCTCCCTTCCCCTCCCCTCCCTTCCTCTCCTCTGCTGTGCTTTACAAGGCCCACCACACCACTGTGTGTTGATTTATTTATTTAACAAGGGATACATAGAGGGATATAGGGGGACTTTTGTGTGACACAAATTCAAATGAAACCCTCTCAAACTGGGAGGAGAGAGTACACAAAGAGAGCTGCTTCTCTCTCGATGGAGGGAGCGTGGGAGAGGGAGCAAGGGAAACAGATCGAGAGAGAGAGAGGGATTGACAGAGAGATCTAGAGCAGTGGCTAGGGTGGGTTCCGGGTGGGTTCCCTCCCCGGGTGGGTTCCCTCCCACCCGGGTTCCCTCCCCAGGTCCCTCCCAGGTCCCTCCCATTGTTGATTTTTGGCCGAGCTAGGATGCAGCACTCTGCACTAAAGAGCTGCTGTAATTAGCCAGTCCCAGAAAGATAGACCCCCTGGACAGACAGACAAGGTGGAGACTGGAGCCTCAGCCTGCCTGGTTACTCTGTTTCCATCCCGAACAGAGTCCTGCTGTCTGGACTAGCCACTGTGGACAATGCCTGTTGTTTTGGTATTTGTGTTTGCGGACCTTTTCTTTGAAGGTGGGAGTTTCTGTCCAGATCAATTACCTTTAAAGAAATGGAAAACAGATCTACAGATCTACTGATCTTCCGTGAGTGTCACGGATCCCTCCGGAACTTTCATCACGCACACCTGTCCCTTATTCCCACTGATTAGTATTTGTATATATGTACCCTTTGGTTTCCATGGTCTGGTCGATTATTGTTACTATGTCCGTTGGTGCGTGTGAGTACCTGTGCTGTGTGTTTTGGGCTTTCGTGCCCTTGTGGATTGCGCAGATGATTACGGGTCTCGTCCCGTGTGTTATTTATTCGAGGTACTCCTCGCTCTTTTGTTTGGGTTTCAACCCTGTGTTTTTGTTACGCGTTTGTTTGGTCTTCGTCCCTGTGCCCTTAACACAGCACGCCGTAATTTGGGTGAAATAAAAACGCATATTACGCATTCCTGCATCTGTCTCCCGAATCTCTTCATACCAACTTGACAGTATGTTGTATTATATGTGTGCTTGTACACATTTTCTACAGTATTGCAGAAGCTACCAAGCCCCTCCCCTATACAAACAAACACACACCCCTGCAAACAGACACACTTTTTGTGGCATGGCCAAACACTGAGCTCCCAACAGCTACAACCCAACACAGATAAAGTGAATTCGGGTGAGAGGATTATGGTCTGTGTGTTGGTTCTGGGTTCTGTCATACCAACACGATGCTATGAACAGATGCATGTACAAGAGACAAGCAGGGAAAACACAGCCACATTCAAAAATAACCTACACATTTCAAATACGGATCTTCAATCCTGATTGGATACAACCTGTACCAAATAATAAAAACATCCAGCGCATCTTCTAGGATTTCTGCCGACATGATGATCACCACTGACCATCTGCTTCACTACACTGCTGATTAGCAACACTTTTCTTGTATGTGTGTGCAGTTTGTGAAAGTGTGTGTTCGCTGTATGTGTGTGTGTCTGGTATGTATAATTGAGAGGATCTGTGTATGTACAGGATCTCAACTCTTGCTCTAACACTGGGAGGCCCATATCGGAGAGCAGACGTCAGATTGCATTTCTATCCCTCGTGAAAACCCCAGCTCCCCCCCCTGCAAAAACACTTCACGTCCCATGGACGTAGCAGGCCCAAACTCCTGCCAGTGTGCTTACTGGGAATTAGTATAGCATATTTATATATGCATACCCTTCTGCCTGCAAAGGCTACATCTGTCAGACAGGCTGCAGGCTATACAAACACATATCAGAAAAATATGAATCTGCCCTGGGCAGACATATTTATTTATCCAACTTCCCCAGGAGAGGGTTTTGGGTGGAGGGTAGCAGCAGACAAGGGGTAAAGCACAGTAAACTGGCAGCCCTACACCTGCCACTGTGTCAACGTTTAAACTTAAAGGGGAAAGAATCAATTTGAACTGCTGGACAGCAATGGAGCAGGGACGAGAGAGGCCTTGCACTGTGGAACAGAGATGGAGCAGGGAAGAGAGAGGCCTTGAACTGTGGAACAGAGATGGAGCAGGGAAGAGAGAGGCCTTGAACTGTGGAACAGAGATGGAGCAGGGAAGAGAGAGGCCTTGAACTGTGGAACAGAGATGGCGCAGGGAAGAGAGAGGCCTTGAACTGTGGAACAGAGATGGAGCAGGGAAGAGAGAGGTCTTGAACTGTGGAACAGATGGAGCAGGGAAGAGAGAGGCCTTGATCTGTGGAACAGAGATGGAGCAGGGAAGAGAGAGGCCTTGAACTGTGGAACAGAGATGGAGCAGGGAAGAGAGAGGCCTTGAACTGTGGAACAGAGATGGAGCAGGGAAGAGAGAGGCCTTGAACTGTGGAACAAAGATGGAACAGGGAAGAGAGAGGCCTTGATCTGTGGAACAGAGATGGAGCAGGGAAGAGAAAAAGAGGGAGGACACTGTTACACTACTTTGTAACAGCCAATGTCTTATACTAGTATCTTACACTGGGAGTCAGAGGCCTATGCCAGAAGCCAATAGAGGTGTCTACATTTTAGGCAAACACGACTTACAATTAGGAGCAATTAGGTTTAAGTGCCTTGCTCAAGTGCACAATGAGAGATGAATCACCTAGTCAGCTGAATGATTCGAACCAGCAACCTTTTTTTTACTGGCCCAACACTTTAGTACCTCTGTGTTCTCACTCACACCCATACAGAAGATTCAGCAAACATCCAGCAACACTACAACCTATTGTAGCATCACTACAGAGTGCTGAGTAGAGACAGACACGGGTGTAGAGGTATATTGGCTCCTTTGAGCCAGAACATTAGTTACTGAAGGATGAGTGGTAGCCTTTTGGTGTCTAAACCCTTGTTTTCCTACCTTCTGTTTTATATTACTACACTACCATGTGACTGGCATGCACCACATGAGGCTGGTGGCACCTTAATCAGGGAGGACAGGCTCATGGTAATGCCTGAAGGGGAATCGGTGGAATGGTATACAACTAGAGGTCGACCTATTATGATTTTTCAACGCTGATACCGATACCGATTATTGGAGGACCAAAAAAGCCGATACCAATTAATCAGCCAATTTTTATTTATTTATTTGTAATAATGACAATTACAACAATACTGAATGAACACTTATTTTAACTTAATATAATACATCAATAAAATCAATTTAGCCTCAAGTAAATAATGAAACATGTTCAATTTGGTTTAAATAATGCAAAAACAAAGTGTTGGAGAAGAAAGTAAAAGTGCAATATGTGCCATGTAAGAAAGCTAACGTTTCAGTTCCTTGCTCAGAACATGAGAACATATGAAAGTTGGTGGTTCCTTTTAACATGAGTCTTCAATATTCCCAGGTAAGAAGTTTTAGGTTGTAGTTATTATAGGAATTATATGACTATTTCCGTCTATACCATTTGTATTTCATTAACCTTTGACTATAAGATGTTCTTATAGGCACTTTAGTATTGCCAGTGTAACAGTATAGCTTCCGTCCCTCTCCTCGCTCCTCCCTGGGCTCGAACCAGCAACACAACGACAACAGCCACCATAGAAGCAGCGTTACCCATGCAGAGCAAGGGGAACAACTACTAGAAGGCTCAGAGTGAGTGACGTTTGAAACGCTATTAGCGCGCGCTAACTAGCTAGCCATTTCACTTCGGTTACACCAGCCTCATCTCGGGAGTTGATAGGCTTGAAGTCATAAACAGCGCAATGCTTGACGCACAACGAAGAGCTGCTGGCAAAACGCACAAAAGTGCTGTTTGAATGAATGTTTACGCGCCTGCTTCTGCCTACCACCGCTCAGTCAGATTATATGCAACGCAGGACACGCTAGATAATATCTAGTAATATCATCAACCATGTGTAGTTAACTAGTGATTATGATTGTTTGTTTTTTATAAGATAAGTTTAATGCTAGCTAGCAACTTACCTTGGTTTACTGCATTCGCATGACAGGCAGTCTCCTTGTGGAGTGCAACGAGAGAGAGGCAGGTCATTATTGAGTTGAACTAGTTAACTGTAAGACATGATCCCCCGAGCTGACAAGATGAAAATCTGTCGTTCTGCCCCTGAACGAGGCAGTTAACCCACCGTTCCTAGGCTGTCATTGAAAATAAGGATGTGTTCTTAACTGACTTGCCTCGTTAAATAAAGCCATATAAAAAATAAATAAAAAATAAATCGGCAAATTGGCACCCAAAAATACCGATTTCCGATTGTTATGAAAACTTGAAATTGTCCCTAATTAATCGGCCATTTCGATTAATCGATCGACCTCCATATCCAACACATCAAACATGTGGTTTCCATGGTTTCCAGGTGTTTGTTGCCATTCCATTCGTTCCGTTCCAGCCATTATTATGAGCCGCCCCTCACTCAGTAGCCTCCACTGGCATGCACATACAGGCATGCACAAACACAAATACATAAAGACAAAAGAACACAACACACACAGACAGATACACACGCAGAGACAAACTCACACTCACAAAAATGCACACACGCACACACACACACACAAAGAAACATAAACACACACACAGAACTGTGCGCAGCTTCTCTTACAGCCGCAGGACCTCCATCTGAATGAATCATGTGAGAGATTGTGTGGATCGATCAATTTATTTATTTGTTATTACATTTCTTTCCCATCAAATGCAGCAAAGGGCTCCCGTTCCTTGCAAACATTTCCTGACAGGTCAGGACTGAGAAAACAGAGGCCTGGAGCCATTCCACCCTACACTGCTACCATCCAGCCATACTGCTTCCACTACCACCTCCTATTCACACTCTGGTATGAGGTTTATTTTAACAGCTAGCTCTGAGCTATGATAGCAGCATTTCATTCAGTGTATTTTAACAGCTAACTCCGAGCTATGACAGCAGCATTTCATTCAGTGTATTTTAACAGCTAGCTCTGCGCTATGACAGCAGCATTTCATTCAGTGTATTTTAACAGCTAGCTCTGCGCTATGATAGCAGCATTTCATTCAGTGTATTTTAACAGCTAACTCCGAGCTATGACAGCAGCATTTCATTCAGTGTATTTTAACAGCTAGCTCTGAGCTATGACAGCAGCATTTCATTCAGTGTATTTTAACAGCTAGCTCTGCGCTATGACAGCAGCATTTCATTCAGTGTATTTCAACAGCTAGCTCTGAGCTATGACAGCAGCATTTCATTCAGTGTATTTTAACAGCTAGCTCTGCGCTATGATAGCAGCATTTCATTCAGTGTATTTTAACAGCTAACTCCGAGCTATGATAGCAGCATTTCATTCAGTGTATTTTAACAGCTAGCTCTGCGCTATGATAGCAGCAGTTAATTCAGTGTATTTTAACAGCTAGCTCTGCGCTATGACAGCAGCATTTAATTCAGTGTATGTTAACAGCTAACTCTGAGCTATGACAGCAGCATTTCATTCAGTGTATTTTAACAGCTAACTCCGAGCTATGACAGCAGCATTTCATTCAGTGTATTTTAACAGCTAGCTCTGCGCTATGACAGCAGCATTTAATTCAGTGTATTTTAACAGCTAACTCCGAGCTATGACAGCAGCATTTCATTCAGTGTATTTTAACAGCTAGCTCTGCGCTATGACAGCAGCATTTAATTCAGTGTATTTTAACAGCTAGCTCTGCGCTATGACAGCAGCATTTCATTCAGTGTATGTTAACAGCTAACTCTGAGCTATGACAGCAGCATTTCATTCAGTGTATTTTAACAGCTAGCTCTGAGCTATGACAGCAGCATTTCATTCAGTGTATTTTAACAGCTAACTCCGAGCTATGACAGCAGCATTTCATTCAGTGTATTTTAACAGCTAGCTCTGCGCTATGACAGCAGCATTTCATTCAGTGTATTTTAACAGCTAACTCCGAGCTATGACAGCAGCATTTCATTCAGTGTATTTTAACAGCTAGCTCTGAGCTATGACAGCAGCATTTCATTCAGTGTATTTTAACAGCTAGCTCTGAGCTATGACAGCAGCATTTCATTCAGTGTATTTTAACAGCTAACTCCGAGCTATGACAGCAGCATTTCATTCAGTGTATTTTAACAGCTAGCTCTGCGCTATGACAGCAGCATTTCATTCAGTGTATTTTAACAGCTAGCTCTGAGCTATGACAGCAGCATTTCATTCAGTGTATTTTAACAGCTAACTCTGAGCTATGATAGCAGCATTTAATTCAGTGTATTTTAACAGCTAACTCTGAGCTATGACAGCAGCATTTCATTCAGTGCTTGGGAATAAGTGCTTTTTCTGTTCTATCTAATCAGAGTGCTAGTACAATGCCACAATATTTCTTTAGACAACCGAGGCAATATATCTGTGACTTTACACCCAAAATACTAGAACTACAGTGGGGAGAACAAGTATTTGACACACTGCCAATTTTGCAGGTTTTCCTACTTACAAAGCATGTAGAGGTCTGTAATTGAAGGATCTGGAGAAGGTCTGTATGGAGGAGTGGGCCAAAATCCCTGCTGCAGTGTGTGCAAACCTGGTCAAGAACTACAATAAACATATGATCTCTGTAATTGCAAACAAAGGTTTCTGTACCAAATATTAAGTTCTGCTTTTCTGATGTATCAAATACTTACGTCATGCAATAAAATGCAAATTAATTACTTAAAAATCATACAATGTGATTTTCTGGATTTTTGTTTTAGATTCCGTCTCTCACAGTTGAAGTGTACCTATGATAAAAATTACAGACCTCTACATGCTGCGTAAGTAGGAAAACCTGCAAAATCGGCAGTGTTTCAAATACTTGTTCTCCCCACTGTATCTGTGGAGTCCTTTGGTGTTTTCTATTACTGGCTGTAGACGCTGAAGGCTGCAGTATAATGTAGTTCTGGATACAGTATAGTGTAGAGTAGGGGCCTCCATTTATCTCAGTGGCAGATCTCTGTATAACCAATCATTGGGCCCCCCACTGGCTAGTGGTAACCTCGGCCCCCCATCCAGATGCAGATATTACCCCCTCAGAGGGGAGGGAGGGAGCATGTTCACACTTAAAGTCGCATATCCCTTTATGGGGTCAGAGGTCAGCACAAATAAACAGCTGCACATTATGTCTGGCTGCCTGTCTTACTGGCTGTCTGGCTGGCTACCTGTCTGGTTGGCTGGCTGTGCCCGAGGCTGTGTCTCCTTGGAGGACTGAGAGAGGGAAAGCCCTCTTCATCAGCTCAGAGAGCTCAATATCTCCTTTCTCTCTCTCCATCAATCCTTTTCTCTCTACCTCTCTCTCTCCATTCCCACTCTACCTGTCTCTACGGTGTACTTATGCAGCTCATCCAATCATGTAACACCATGTCCTCCACCCCTCCTCCTATCTCCAGTTTACCAGCCACAGTGTCAGCCCACCAAATAACACCCAGGAGTTACAATCACATGGAGTGTGATGGCTGTGATATGACAATAATATGTACATCGTTTAATGGGGGTACAGGGATGGAGAGCGAGAGACAGAGAAGCAAGTGTGGTGGAAGGTGGAGTGAACAGAGGGAGGGTAGAGGATGAGGAGGGTAGAGGATGAGGAGGGTAGAGGATGAGGAGGAGAAGGGTAGAGGAGAAGGACGAGGGTAGAAGATGAGGAGGGTAGAGGAGGAGGGTAGGGGATGAAGAGGGTAGAGGACGAGGAGGGTAGAGGATGAGGAGGGTAGAAGAGGAGGAGGGTAGAGGATGAAGAGGGTAGAGGATGAGGAGGAGGAGGGTAGAAGAGAAGGAGGATGGTAGAAGATGAGGAGGACGAGGGTAGAGGAGGAGGGTAGAGGATGAGGATGGTAGAGGATGAGGAGGAGGGTAGAGGAGAAGGAGGAGGGTAGAAAATGAGGAGGAGGAGGGTAGAGTAGGAGGGTGGAGGATGAATGGGGGTAGAGGAGGAGGAGGGTAGAGGATGAGGAGTTTAGAGGATGAGGAGGGTAGAGGAGAAGGAGGAGGGTAGAAGATGAGGAGGGTAGAGGATGAGGATGAGGAGGGTAGAGGAGAAGGAGGAGGAGGGTAGAGGATGAAGAGGGTAGAGGAGGAGGAGGGTAGAGGATGAGGGGGTAGATGAGGAGGAGTATAGAGGATGAAGAGGGTAGAGGAGGAGGATGAGGGTAGAGGATGATGAGGAGGATAGAGGAGGAGGGTAGAGGAGGAGGATAGAGGATGAAGAGGGTAGAGGATGAGGAGGAGAAGGGTAGATGATGAAGAGGGTAGAGGATGAGGAGGAGGAGGGTAGAGGAGGAGAGTAGAGGAAAAAGAGGGTAGAGGATGAGGAGGAGGAGGGTAGAGGAGGAGGGTAGAGGATGAGGAGGAGGATAGAGGACGAGGGTAGAGGAGTAGGGTAGAGGATGAAGAGGGTAGGGGAATGAGGAGAAGGAGGGTAGAGGATGAGGAGGAGAAGGGTAGATGATGAAGAGGGTAGAGGATGAGGAGGAGGAGGGTAGAGGAGGAGAGTAGAGGATAAAGAGGGTCGAGGATGAGGAGGAGGAGGGTAGAGGAGGAGGGTAGAGGATGAAGAGGGTAGAGGATGAGGAGGGTAGAGGAGAAGGACGACACAACAGGTGATGATGAGAGGACGAACATGGTGGAAGGTCAAATATCAGAGACAGAGAGGAGACTTAGAATGTCAATTAACTAGTGGAGGAGAGAGAGGAGGCACATTTCATCACACTCTGCCCCACGCTGTGAGGGTGTCCCTGCCTCTGTACACAGGGCCTAAACAAACACTCATTAACACACAGCCCTCCTTTAAAGCTCATTTTTCACCCAGCAGTCCTAATTTGGACTAACGAGGATCCCACTGGCCAGCACCGTAATGGCAGAAGACAGAAAGATACGGGCAGGGGATTCTACTGGACGCCCATACCACGGAATACAGTGTGATGGAGAAACAATATAATGAACTATTTAATGAACCTCTCCCCTCATATCCCCTCCCAACACAAACTCCCCAAATTCAATTTAGGCTAATCCATGCTTTATGGTAATGTGTAGCTCATTAAAACGTTAGTTAAAAACTCATTAAAATTCACTTGGAAAAGTAATGGCTTCATTACAGTAATATGCTGAAAAGCAAAGAAAAAGACAGAAAGAACAAGGAGAAGAGAGAAAGAGAACGACAGCTTTCTAATCACTTAATTGTGACTAAAACGGAATAATTTGCATAATAAATAACGATGAGCTGCAACATTTCTTCTCTCTTCACCGCGCTCTGTAATTAACAAGCGCTACAATTAAAGATGCATTTGTTTTCACCAAAATGTATATTTTTGGTAGCCACTCCAGTTTTCACTGTGTTGCATCTGCCTCTTCTGCCTGGTTGTTTTGCAGTGTTTGTGCGGCGGATGCCAGATGTGCAGAGCGTGCGGTAACTGGAGCTGGCTGATACAGAGGAACAATGTGGCCATGACCTTCTCTGCCCGGCTTGATAAAGGATAGGGATGGGATGTGCTGATGCTCGTCTCCCGCTCAGCCCTGAATGGACACTTTAGAGCCGGAAGGAAGGAGGGGAAAGACGCAGAGGGGACCTGGTCCCGATTGATTTCCTGCCAATTCCACAACACAGACAGACCGAGACGCATCCAAGTATATTGACTGCCTGAGTGACTGAGTAAAGAAATTTGCCTGGTGGGACTGGGAGAGGGAAAGGGAGAGGGAGAGAAGAGAGGAGGAAAGGAAAGGGAATGAGAAGAGAGGATTTGGGGTTATGCTGTCTGAAGAGGAAGGACGTGGAATGGCAGGGCCAGCTGTTGGTTGATATTAAGGCATGTTGAGAGGTAAACATTATGCTTTGAGTAAAAACACTTAGTAAACTGGAACTATTACTAAGCAGCTGGGAAAGCCTGCATTATTGAGTCTACCAGAGACTGATTGATTACCATCCAGATTTCTACAGATAAAACATCATTTGAGCTGCTCGGTACCATTAAAATCTCTGTCTGAGTCAGCATGTGTTTTATTTTGTGCAAAACGGGTTCTTGACCTGAGCAGTCGATGGAAAAAAAAACATCTTTCCTACAAATGCCACATGAAGGAGTTCTAAGAATGTGCATTGAGGGAAGCTGTGACGTCTGTTGGTGATAATGACTCATACAGTCCTGTGTATAATCCAGTATACTATGTGTCCTTATAAACTACCATTCAAAAGTTTGAGGTCACTTAGAAATGTTCTTGTTGTTGAAAGAAAAACACATTTTATCCTGCTGGCCCACGCTGATGCATATGCCTCTCATTAACTCTGCCCCTGCAGTCTGTGGTATGGGTTACCATGATCAACTTACTAGACTGTACTCTAATGCTGCTGTCCAAACAGCCAGGAGGCCAAGGACTGGGAAGGCAGAGAGATATTTCAGATGCGTTCACTGCTGTTTTTACACCTCTGTCATGCAGTGATCACATCTCATCTCTCCATCCCTCCATCTCTCTCACACGCCCTGCCATAGTTAGCTGCCCACAACAGTGTTCTCCAGTCGCCCCTCAGGTAGAAGTGATGCTAGGTGACACAGCTCCAGCTGGGCTTGAGCATGACCTGCTACTGACAGAAACAGTACAAGCGTACCTTACTAGACTAGTCACACTAGAATCTCAGTAATGCAGGGACAGTCTGGTGTAAGTTATGCAGTTTCAATGTGTGTGTTGTGTATGTTGGAGGTTAAGGTTATCCATAGTGTCAGTTTTCTAGTCCCAATCTATTTGTGCTGTGCTCTGGGCAAATGACATTGAGGAGTTGACCTTAGAGGGGAAAAATAATCCCAGGATGCTGTGGCTGACTGACTGACAGACTGACTGGCTGACTGCTGCAGTGTTTCCAGATTCACACAGCAGGGGTGAATTCCCTGAGAGCCCCACACACACTGTATACATGTACATGCATACACACAGATACACTGTCTACCTGTACATGCAAACACACACACACACACACACACACACACACACACACACACACACACACACACACACACACACACACACACACACACACACACACACACACACACATACACACACACACACACACACACACACACACACACACACACACACACACACACGCACACTGTCTACCTGTACATGCAAACTCTCGCTCCTCGCATGTCACTCTCCTCTCACAGAGCAGTTCTGCAGAACTCCTCTGTGAATCTTCATATAATCTTTAATAGCGCCTTTCTATTTTCCTTAACGCCTTGCGGCAGTTCCTTCCCTGTCTGTTTTATGGGCCGGGCCTGCATTTTAGTAATTGCATTGGCAGTAGCGACAAGCTGCGACGCTGAGAGGCGTTGGAAGCTTGTAAAGGGTGTCACTGCTTGGCGACAGCCCCTTTTTAATTAAGCTCTCAGCTGGAGATGATCACTTTTATCTAGCGTGCTCTGATGAGTCCTTTACACTGGGGCTACACAACACACTGCACTGCAGAATACAGAGGGAGGGAGGTAAGGATGGAGGGAGGGAGGGAGATAAGGATGGAGGGAGGGAGATAAGGATGGAGGGAGGGATGTAATGATGGAGGGAGGTAAGGATGGAGGGAGGGAGGGAGGTAAGGATGGATGGAGGGTGGGAGGGAGATAAGGTTGGAGGGAGGGATGTAAGGATGGATGGAGGGAGGTAAGGATGGATGGAGGGAGGGAGATAAGGATGGAGGGAGGGATGTAATGATGGAGGGAGGTAAGGATGGAGGGAGGGAGGGAGGGAGGGAAGGATGGATGGAGGGAGGGAGGGAGATAAGGTTGGAGGGAGGGATGTAAGGATGGATGGAGGGAGGGAGGGAGATAAGGATGGAGGCAGGGATGTAAGGATGGATTGAGGGAGGGAGATAAGGATGGAGGGAGGGATGTAAGGATGGATGGAGGGAGATAAGGAAGGAGGGAGGGAGATAAGGATGGAGGGAGGGATGTAAGGATGGAGGGAGGTAAGGGTGGAGGGAGGGAGATAAGGAGGGAGGGAGGGATGTAATGAGGGAGGGAGGGATGTAATGATGGAGGGAGGTAAGGATGGAGGGAGGGAGGGAGGTAAGGATGGAGGGAGGGAGGGAGGTAAGGATGGAGGGAAGGAGTGAGATAAGGATGGAGGGAGGGATGTAAGGATGGAGGGAGGGATGTAAGGATGGATGGAGGGAGGGAGATAAGGATGGAGGGAGGGATGTAAGGATGGAGGGAGGTAAGGAGGGAGGGAGGGAGATAAGGATGGAGGGAGGGAGGGAGGTAAGGATGGAGGGAGGTAAGGATGGAGGGAGGGAGGGAGGGAGGGAGGTAAGGATGGAGGGAGGGAGGTAAGGGTGGAGGGAGGAATGTAATGATGGAGGGAGGTAGGTAAGGATGGAGGGAGGGAGGGATATAAGGATGGAGGGAAGGATGTAATGATGGGAGGGATGTAATGATGGGAGGGAGGTAATGATGGAGGGATGGAGGTAAGGATGGAGGGTTGGAGGTAAGGATGGAGGGAGGGAGGGAGGGAGGTAAGGATGGAGGGAGGGAGGGAGGTAAGGATGGAGGGAGGGAGGTAAGGATGGAAAGAGGGAGGGAGATAAGGATGGAGGGAGGGAGGGATATAAGGATGGAGGCAGGGATGTAAGGATGGAGGGAGGGAGGGAGGTAATGATGGAGGGAGGAATGTAATGATGGGGGGAGGGAGGTAAGGAGGGAGGTAAATATGTAATGATGGAGGGAGGGAGGTAGGGATGGAGGGAGGGGGGTAAGGACGGAGGGAGGGAGGTAAGGATGGAGGGAGGGGGGTAAGGATAGAGGGAGGGAGGTAAGGATGGAGGAAAGGTGGAGGGAGGGAAGTAAGGATTGGAGGGAGGGAAGAAAGGATGGAAGGAGGGAGGTTGAACCTCCCTCCCTCATCTCTGTATTTATCACTATCCCTGCCCACTATCGCTGTGTCTATCCCTATCCCTGTCCACTATCTCTGTTCTAATCATTATCCCTGTCCACTATCTCTGTTCTAATCATTATCCCTGTCCACTATCTCTGTTCTAATCATTATCCCTGTCTACTATCTCTGTTCTAATCATTATCCCTTTCCACTATCTCTGTGTCTATCACTATCCCTGTCCACTATCTCTGTGTCTATCACTATCCCTCTCCACTATATCTGTGTCTATCATTATGCCTGCCCACTGTCTCTCTGTCTATCTCCATGCCCCAAAAATATTGGCTGTTCTGGAGGCAATGTGGAGTCCGGCCCGGTACTAGATGTGTGTACTTAATAAACTGGGGGGCTGTATATTTACCACAGTCACTGTGTTTGTGTGTCTGTGTTAGAGGATGTACACCTCTCTGTACACCGTGCTGTGAGCCCCCCCACCCAGCATGCTGTGAGCCCCACACACCCAGCATGATGTGAGCCCCACCCACCGTGTTATGAGCCCCACCCACTCAGCATGCTGTGAGCCCCACCCACCGTGTTATGAGCCCCACCCACCCAGCATGCGGTGAGCTCCACCCACCGTGTTATGAGCCCCCCCCCCCCACCCAGCATGCTGTGAGCCCGCCTCACCCAGCATGCTGTGAGCCCCACCCACCCAGCATGCTGTTAGCCCCACCCACCCAGCATGCTGTGAGCCCCCCCACCCAGCATGCTGTGAGCCCCACCCACCCAGCATGATGTGAGCCCCACCCACCGTGTTATGAGCCCCACCCACTCAGCATGCTGTGAGCCCCACCCACCGTGTTATGAGCCCCCCTCACCCAGCATGCTGTGAGCCCCACCCACCCAGCACGCTGTGAGCCCCACCAACTCAGCATGCTGTTAGCCCCACCCACCCAGCATGCTGTGAGCCCCCCCACCCAGCATGCTGTGAGCCCCACCTACCCAGCATGCTGTGAGCCCCATCCACCGTGTTATGAGCCCCACCCAGCATGCTGTGAGCCCCACTCATCAGCACTGTGCAGTCGTGCGTGCACTGGTTCAGATGTAGACCGAGATCTGCAACATGGATACTGCATGTGGACACACACACAGACAAACAACACCCTGGTACTGTAATCGTGAATATTACATTATGTTGTTGTAGACATGCTTACAGTAATTTCTGCCTTGGCTTCCTTGTGTGTTGTGTTATTGATGGGGTGTGTGTGTGTGTGTGTGTTTGTTTGTGTCTGTAAACTATGCATGTTAGCCAGGGGCTGTATGTGTCTATGAGGCATGATGATTTGAGAAGAGTTCATTACAGTCCTTCCCTCCCTGTTCCGGCTCCTTTTTCACACTCCTTCATCTCAACCCCATCTCTCCCTCATCTCTCCTCCATCTCTCCTCATCTCTCCTCCATTTCTCCCCCATCTCTCCTTGATCTCTCCCCCATCTCTCCCTCATCTCTCCTCCATCTCTCCTCATCTCTCCTCCATTTCTCCCCCATCTCTCCTTGATCTCTCCCCCATCTCTCCCTCATCTCTCCTCCATCTCTCCTCCATCACTCCCTCATCTCTCCTGTATCTATACCCCATCTCTCCCTCATCTCTAACTCATCTCTCCTCCATCTCTCCCTCATCTCTCCTTGATCTCTCCCCCATCTCTCCCCTTTTCTCCTCCATCTCTCCCTCATCTCTCCCCCATCTCTCCCCCATCTCTCTCTCATCTCTCCTCCATCTCTCCCTCCATCTCTCCCTCATCTCTCCTCATCTCTCCCTCCTCCTTCCTCCATCTCTCCTCCATCTCTCCTCCATTTCGCCCCATCCCTCCTCATCTCTCCTTAATTTCTCACTCATCTCTCCTCATCTCTCCTCCATTTCTCCCCCATCTCTCCTACATCTCTCCTCCATCTCTCCCTCATCTCTCCACCATCTCTCACTCATCTCTCCCCCATCTTTCCTCCATCTCGGACTCATCTCCCCTCCATCTCTCCTCCATCTCTCCTACATCTCTCCCCCATCTCTCCCCCATCTCTCCCTCATCTCTCCTCCATCTCTCCTCCATCACTCCCTCATCTCTCCTGTCTCTATACCCCATCTCTCCCTCATCTCTAACTCATCTCTCCTCCATCTCTCCCTCATCTCTCCTTGATCTCTCCCCCATCTCTCCCTCATCTCTCCTCCATCTCTCCTCATCTCTCCTACATTTCGCCACCATCTCTCCTCATCTCTCCTCCATCTCTCCCCCATCTCTCCCCCATCTCTCCTCTATCTCTCCCTCATCTCTCCCTCATCTCTCCCCCATCTCTCCCTCATCTCTCCCCAATCTCTCCCTCATCTCTCCTCCATCTGTCCCCCATCTCTCCTCCATCTCTCCCCTTTTCTCCTCCATCTCTCCCTCATCTCTCCCCCATCTCTACCCAATCTCTCCTCCATCTCTTCCTCAATCTCTCTTCAATCTCTCCTCATCTCCCCTCCATTTCTCCCCCAACTCTCCCTCATCTCTCCCCCATCTCTCCCTCACCTCTCCTCCATCTCTTCTGAGATAAGCAGAATTAGGCCGATACCTGCTAATTATCAAAATCCAGAAAAGAGACGCTAATTTCTACAACCATCTAAAAGGAAGCGATTCCCAAACCTTCCATAACAAAGCCATCACCTACAGAGAGATGGACCAAGAGAAGAGCCCCCTAAGCAAGCTGGTCTTGGGGCTCTGTTCAAACACAGACCCCACAGAGCCCCAGGAGAGCAACACAATTAGACCCAACCAAATCATAAAAAAAGAAAAGAAAACTTGATACATTGGAAATAATTTACAACAAAAATCAGAGCAAACTAGAATGATATTTGGACCTTAATAACAGTGGCAGAATACCTGACCACTGTGACTGACCCAAACTTAAGAAAAGCTTTGACTATGTACAGACTCAGTGAGCATAGCCTTGCTATTGAGAAAGGTCACCGTAGGCAGACATGGCTCTCAAGAGAAGATGTGCACCCTGCCCACAAAATGAGGTGGAAACTGAGCTGCTCTTCCTAACCTCCTGCCAAATGTATGACCATATTAGAGACACATATTTCCCTTAGACTACACACACCCATACATCCAATTTTAATAAACTCCCATATCTATTGGGTGAAATACCAGTGTGCAACCACAGCAGCAAGATTTGTGACCTGTTGCCACAAGAACAGGGCAACCAGTGAAGAACAAACACTATTGTAAATACAACCCATATTTATGTTTATTTATTTTCCCTTTTGTACTTTAACTATTTGCACGTTAAAACACTGTATATAGACATAATATGACATTAGAAATGTCTTTATTATTCTGAAAGTTGTGTTTACTGTTCATTCTTTTATTGTTTATTTAAAATGTGTTTATTGTCTAATTCACTTGCTTTGGCAATGTAAACATATGTTTCCTATGCCAAAAAAGCCTTAAATTGAAGTTGAAATAGATAGAGATGCAAATATAATCTAAATAGTAAGAATAAATATGTATCAGCCCTGTTCAGCAAATCACTGCTACATAAGCCACACCTAATCAGACACACACACAAGCTCTTTATATGCAGCCTGTTTGATATGCATGTAAACAGAATTGCATATAATCACAATGTCTGTGTCTCTGTCTGTATCCCTCCCTCCCTTCCTCCCTCCCTCCCTCCCTCCCTGCGTCCCTCCCTCACTCTCTCCCCTTCTCCCTCCCTCTCTCTCCCCTTCTCCCTCCCTCCCTCCCTCCCTCCCTCCCTCCCTCCCTCCCTCCCTCCCCTCCCTCCCTCTCCCCTTCTCCCTCCTTCTCTCTCCCTCCCTCCCTCCCTCCCTTCCTCCCTCCCTCCCTCCCTCCCTCCCTCCCTCCCTCCCTCCCTGCATCCCTCCCTCACTCTCTCCCCTTCTCCCTCCCTCTCTCTCCCCTTCTCCCTCCCTCCCTCCCTCCCTCCCTCCCTCCCTCCCTCCCTCCCTCCCTCCCTCCCTCTCTCTCCCCTTCTCCCTCCCTCCCTCCCTCCCTCTCTCTCCCCTTCTCCCTCCCTCCCTCCCTCTCTCTCCCCTTCTCTCCCTCCTGTGGCTCTTCCACCTGTGGTCTCTGAGAGGAACCAAGTAAATTAGTCAAGTTCTAATCCATGATATTTGGAGTTCTGTCAACATTACTGACTTCACTGTGGAGAAGAGAGCAGAGAGGAGTGGAATGGAGAGGAGTGGTGTGGAGAGGAGTGAAGAGGATAGGATAGGATAGGAGAGGATGATATATGGTTCCGGGGCACAGATGACCTACATAGCAAGGACATGATAGCAGACTGAAGCTGGAGTTGAACACAAAACACAACCCTGTCAGGCAGAGCTCCCAGAATCCTACAACTCTCTAGGGCACAGATAGAGCAGGACGTGAGACACACCTGTGTAAATTCCCTCTCTAAATGACACTTATACTCCCCATGTGTGATATGTGTTCTCAATGTTCAGTTCTATTTTCAGATTCCATATCATCAACAATGACGATCTGCTAAGCCAGCATCTGTAGAGTACAATGACCACAAGCCACACAATCAATATGTATTGTCAATGAACAGATAATTCAATGAGCTCTGGCTAGTCATCCACCCACAGTGGAGATAGAGAGAGATAGAGAGAGATAGAGACACATATATAGGAAGAGAGGGATGAGTTCTCTAGTTCCTGTGGTCTCTAAATGATGTTCATGAGAGCTCAGTATCTGATGAGTAGAGATAGTTTTTTTCCCCACTTTTGTTTATCTATTTCACTTGCTTTGGCAATGTAAACATATGTTTCCCATGCCAATAAATCCTTTAAATTGAATTGAAATTGAATTGCGAGAGAGAGATTTAAATATTCCACCACTACCGGCTATCTCATCTACAGAGCACATTAACGCCAGTCTCTGTCCTGTAATCACACACTGGCCTATAATGGGAATCTAGTCTTTATTACTATAGATGGTTAGGCTGGACCTTTCCTCCATTCCCTCCTCTTTGCATTAGCTAGTGTAGGTGGCTGGGGTTAATAGCCATATCTGTCTGTGTGTTGAAGCATCAAGCTGGCAAGTCTATAATGCCACAGGCTAGAGATGGTGCAATCATCAGTGAGACAGGGCCTGCTGATGACAGCGGATGAAAGAGGGCCTGCTGATGACAGAGGATGCGAGAGGGCCTGCTGATGACAGCGGATGAAAGAGGGCCTGCTGATGACAGCGGACAGCGTTTGAAAGAGGGCCTGCTGATGACAGAGGATGAAAGAGGGCCTGCTGATGACAGCGGATGAAAGAGGGCCTGCTGATGACAGCGGACAGCGTTTGAAAGAGGGCCTGCTGATGACAGAGGATGCGAGAGGGCCTGCTGATGACAGCGGACAGCGTTTGAAAGAGGGCCTGCTGATGACAGCGGACAGCGTTTGAAAGAGGGCCTGCTGATGACAGCGGATGAAAGAGGGCCTGCTGATGACAGCGGATGAAAGAGGGCCTGCTGATGACAGCGGACAGCGTTTGAAAGAGGGCCTGCTGATGACAGCGGATGAAAGAGGGCCTGCTGATGACAGCGTTTGAAAGAGGGCCTGCTGATGACAGCTGATGAGAGAGGGCCTGCTTTAATTTTGTACCTTTATTTAGCTAGGCAAGTCAGTTAAGAACAAATTCTTATTTACAATGACAGCCTACCCCGGCCAAACCCTAACGACGCTGGGCAATTGTACGCCGTCCTATATGACTCCCAATCACGGCCGATTGTGATACAGCCTGGAATCGAACCAGGGTCTGTAATGACACCTCTAGCTCTGAGATGCAGTGCCTTAGACCGCTGCACCACTTGGAAGCCCTAATGACATCCAGGTTTAATTCATGTCATATGAATCTCATTGGAATGAAACAAAAATGCTTGCAATTATCTTCCACTCATACTATGCTTCTATGAAATACATGTGAGTGTTGATCTGGTAGAATCCGGGGATCTTCCACTAGAATACAATCCCAACCATCCTTAAAATCAGAGGAAATAAAAGGCAGAAACAGATTCTCATAGTCTGATTACTTCCAGGACAGGGGAGGGTCAGAGTGATGTCATGCCATTTCAAACACAGCCTGAGAGAAAGAGAGAGAGAGAGAGAAAGAGAGAGAGAGAGAGAGAGAGAGAGAGAGAGAGAGAGAGAGAGAGAGAGAGAGAGAGAGAGAGAGAGAGAGAGAGAGAGAGAGAGAGAGAGAGAGAGAGAGAGAGAGAGAGAGAGAGAGAGAGAGTAAGAGAGAGAGAGAGAGACCTGGGCCCTGACAGTAAATCTCCGTAAGAACAAAATAATGGTGTTCCAAAAAAGGTCCAGTCGGCAGGACCACAAATACAAATTCCATTTAGATTCTGTTGCCCTAGAGCACACAAAGAACTATACATACATCAGCCTAAACATCAGCACCACAGGTAACTTCCACAAAGCTATGAACTATCTGAGAGACAAGGCAAGAAGGGCATTCTATACCATCAAAAGGAACATAAAACTCAACATACCAATTAGGATC